>NW_023276806.1:8342534-8394361 GCF_003668045.3 Cricetulus griseus
TCAAATTCAAAAATTGGGTACAGATCTTGACAGAGAATTCACAATAGAAGAATTTCAAATGGCCCAAAAGGCACTTAAGGAATTGCTCAGCATCCTTAGCCATCAGGGAAATGCATATCAAAACAACTCTAAGATACCATCTTACACCTGTCAGAATGGCTAAAATCAAAAACACCAATGACAGCTTATGCTAGGGAGGATGTGGAGAAAGGGGAACACTCGTTAATTGCTGGTATAAGTGCAAACTTGTACATCCACTTTGGGGATCAGTATGGCAGTTTCTCAGGAAAATGGGAATTAATCTGCCTCAATACCCAGAAATTCCACTCCTAGGCATATATTTAAAGGTCTTAGTTTTAGAATCAAAGAGTAATATGTAAATGGGAAAGACAGAGAAGAAAGGATGGTATATGGTCAATAGTGTAAATATGGACAATTTCCAGAGCTTTCTATGACTCATGGAAATGTCACACTCTAAACATACCTGAAAACACTTCCTTAGAGTTATCCCACCAGTGTGATGAAGGAACAGGATTGGCATTGAATTGAGGATGCTAGAGGAGCTCAAAGTTTCAGCACATTAGCCTACTTGTGTCAGGGAAAATCAGTCTCCAAAACTGCAGAGGAAGCCATGAGCAAGAAGATCCACACACCGGGTTACAAGTCAGCTGAAGAATATTAGAGAGGTCAGTTCTAACAACATGAGCAGGGCATCTAAGCAATTGTTTTTTTCCTGCTTCAAATGCAACAAAGTGTTTTCTATTTCTTGTAGGAAATAGGTGATGTGCTAGATCACAACCATGGGCATGTTGTAAAACTGATTTAGATTTTCTACACCAGTGCTCTTGCAGTGTCTTTGTATAGAACATGACTCTCATTCAGAGTGTGAATACTGAAACATCCTACCAGGAGAGCATCTCTCACTTTCACCAATGAGTGACCAAAATATTATTCACATTTCTTTCTTTAAGAAAAAAAGTAAAATAAAATTTGGAGTTTTAATTGTTATTGAATACAGTGGATATGTGTGTGCTAGTGTGTGCTGGTGTCATTTCCTACTCAGGTACCTGGGATATAGTTGAAAGGAGGGGAGAGGTTAATGACAGGTAGTCTTCTATTGATACCAACCTTATTCTTCTGAGACAGGGTCTCTCACTGACTTGGCATTTGTTGTTTCTGCTGGAAAGAGGAATAGTGAATCCTGGAGATTCTTTTGTCTCTGTCTCCCCAGGTCCCCAGTGCTAAGATTTTAGACACACACTGCAGGACTAAGCCTTTCTATGGATTCATGCACTCAAATATAGATTCTCACAATAGCATTGCAAATAGGTCACTAATTGAGCCAAATACACAGCTTTCAATTTTCATTGTATTTAGCTTTGTAAAATATTTTGAACATTTCATTTTCAATTTACTGTCTGTTTCAAGAAAACAATATGTAATAGAAATTTTTGTCAAAGGATACCTGGGTTGAAAAACTTGGACCAATTACATGACATCTATTTTATAGCACTTATTTCATTGTGTTGTTGTTCTGAAACTTAAATGGATTACTAAAAAAATAATGATTAGATAACAGCTATTCTTGGTGTCAACTTGACTACATTTAAAATTAGCTAAAACCCAAGATGCTTGATAAATCTGTGAGGGATTTTTCTGGAATTGTTTGAGGTAGGAGGACCTACCTTTAATCCAGATCTTTCAAAGTGGGTAATTCAGCTTTAATCTGGGCTACACCTTATAGTGGCAGCCCATATAAATGAAACAGAATGAGGAATATCTACCTCTTTGCCTACATGTCCTCTCTCTTGCTGACAAGTTCATTCCTTCACTGACATTTCAAGAAGTACTTCTTCAGTACGCCTTCATTGATGAAGACCAGCTGAGACATCCAGCCTCATGGCATGAACTACTACTGGATTTTTGAGAACCATCAATAATACATATTAGAAAGATGTCTTATATAAAAGAAACACTGAAAAAATCTTCCTTAGGATCCATTCCTTGTTAAGAGAACCATAGGGATAAAGTGCTGCCCATTCTTGCCTTCTGCCACATGGTCTTGTGGACCAAATGAAGGTCACCAAGTTTGGTGGGAAGTATCTTCACCTTATGAAACATCTTTCTTGCCCTTGATCTGTTAATCTATGATTGAATTCATTCCCTTACTGGAATATATCTCTTAATTTAAAATGGAATTATTATTACCTATTCTATATTGCCGATTGTATGTTCTGAAGATGCAAAAAGTACACACAGTAGAAATGACATGTATCTAACAAGACTGGTGTTACTCCTTTTGATTGCCATTAAGTGAGTGATTTTATAAAACTCACCCCAAGATTACATGAAATAATCAATATTTGCAAAGTAATAGAAGGGGAGCATTTACTAAAACATTACATGACTTTGTCTTTGAGTTTGAAAGGAATATTTTCATTTAGATGTTATAAATAGCAGAACATAAGACACGATGAGTAACTGTGTAGCTGCTATGCATAGAGAAAGCAAAGGCAAAGCATTCCTCAATCTTCCCATAGCAACATCCAAGAGTAATGGATAAAATAAACAGTCATTTCAGCATTTCAGAAATAAAAATGTCAAACAAACTAGAAACTCTTTTTAGTTTTACACATAAACTATTTTCTCCTGTTACCAGTTTATGAGGGCACACGAGTCCTCCTACAGTGTGTTATATAAAGATCCACTCAATCTGGAAATCAAATAATGCCAAATTAGCTATAGTCCATTTTATAGTAAAACATCTTCATTAAATACTTCTAACAACGTGCATAGAAAGTTTTCCTTGACAACATATTGCCTAAATTAGAAGAGGTATTTTTTCATGCAGGAGAAGATACCTAAGAAAGGAAAAAGAAGAAAATGAATTTTGATTTTAATATACAAGAAGCCTTAAATTTAAGGAAAAATCTATACTTGAAATCTAAGTCTCATCTTCTCACTACAGAACATCCACAAGCTTCCATGATGGTCATGTTCATAGTCCTCAGCTCTTCACTTCCTATCATCCTGCCCACAGCTGTAATGGAAATGATGCTGGAACACAACTAATTGCTGTATTTCTACTGAAAGACTCAAGGAATGATGTGGCTGTTTTTATTCCACGACTATCTTTTGCTACTTGGTCATGGCACTATCTCTTTATGGTCCTCTAAAACTTTCAGTCATCCTTTTTTAGTTAAATGTACTTAAAATTTCTGCTTGGGTCCCTCCCATAAATGCCATAATGCATTTTCTCCTCCTCAATGATGTTGGTAAGATCCTTTCCTAAGTGCTTGCCGAGAATCCCAGTATCAGCTCATCACTGCTCATGAAATGTAGAAGTACCTAGAACACACAATTCACAGTGAAATCCCAGAGAATTAGGCATCTTCCTCAGTTTCTAAGCAGCGCCCTTATATGGAGACCTGTGATAGAAAATTCCTCTGTGGAGTGGAATTCCCTGCTGACACTGTTGAAACATCAATTAATGAATTAATGTTCTTATCTGATGCACACATGCATATGTGTGTGCATGTGCATATATATGACTGAGGTTCATATTGAGTGTTTTCACAATTGTTTCCAACATGATTTTCTGAAACAGAGTGTTTCCATAAACCTGAAGCTCCAATTTAGTTTGACCTCTGAGCTCCATGGGCATCTCTTGTATCCCACTCCCAAGCATGTAAGCCAGCATGATTAATTTAATACAAAACTAAAGACTTTTTAAGATTGGTACAAAATCCATAAAATTTAAAGAATGTCTTAGATTTCTTCAAATTACACATGTTGTATAGAGTTTATCTGTTGCAAAATATGTTTGATATACATAATCAGATAGGAAAATATAACATAAACTTCTCAATATTTGTCAACATAAGCAAGGCATAAAATGTAAATTAACAAATTTTTATGTTTAAGATACAAAAGCATATATAATAATCATGTAAAATGTATGTGATTATAAGCCAATATATAAAAGATATCTTCAGTGTGTATTTGTGACACTGTCTTGAATACATCTAAATTACTTGACAAAATGTATTTTATCATAAATTTATATGCATGGCTTTTTAGGCTATTCTTTATAATCAAAACATTTTAAGTGTTTTAGAATTACAGAAATAATTATGCAGATATATTCATCCCAATATACGATTAAGACATATTATTTGCCACTCAACATATTTTTGTCCTGAGAAACTGGAAGAGTATTGAAAATGTAAGTTTGAAAATTCACCTTTTATTTTAAACATAGCAAGACTTTCAACTAACAATATCCAAATAAATTGTATTCTCTATTAGCTAAAAATTATTTGGCTTACTTTATACTTTATAAGATGTCATAAATAAAAGATGTCAAAAATAAAATGTATTTGTGTGTTTGTTTCTATGTTTCATAGAAGTTTTAATCTTTGTGAGAATCCACTGCTTGCCCATCAACTCGTCCTCCAGGGTAAGGCCTCCCATGGGAGTCAATGAAACATGGCACATCAAGCTGAGGCAAGATCAAGCTCCTACCCATTGCATCCAGGCTGGGCATGGCATCCCACAATAGGGAATAGGTTCCAAAGAGCCAGTTCATGCATCAGGGACACATCCTGGTCCTACTGATAGGACCCCACTAAACAGACCAATTTACACAAAAGTCATCCAGGTGCAGAGGGCCTAGGTCAGTCCTTGAGAGTTTAATGGTCTTTTATTAGTGAAAAACTCCATTAACCACCAACTTGGTTTTCAACCTCTCCAGAAATCTCACTGTTGGTGTCACAACTGAATTAAATTTGTAGATACATACTAAAACTATCACTTAACACTTCTAATTTACTTTATGAAATCATGTAGGCGAATTCTCTGATAAAAAAGTGACATTTCTATTATGTTTTCCTCATTTCTTCCACTTTTGTGTGAGCAAATCAAAGACCATATTCCAGACTGGAAAAAGCAGAAAGGGAAAGATGTCTATGCTCTGGCGCACACTCTATTTATTGAATGGCTCCTATTTTCTAAGAATTGCACACTTTGTTGCTTCTCTTTTTCACCTTGTAAAAAGAGAGCAGGTAAAATATATTTTGTTGTCCTAGTATGTACTAGACAGTAAGTTAATATTAGAAGTGCTACATTAATGACTTTTCATGCTCATTCCCATCTAAAGCAAAGAATACCAAAAATAAAAAATAAAATAAAGGAATAAACTTTGAACGTTGATGTTCAGTGGCTGAGAAGATGGCTCAGGTTGGGACACCTGTGCTAGCATGTGGGAGGTACTAAGTGCAAAGACTCGGAAACGACCTCACAATAATCGTAAAATGAGATGCTAAAGCTACAATTTCTTCATAAAAAGGCAGGTGTGGGATACAAACAGCAGCACATTGATAAACACATATGCGTGGTCGGCAGCTTTGATGGAGGAAGGCTGCATGACCTGAAGTTACAAAGAGAGTGTAATTTAGTATGATATTTTGATTTTTATTTGTTTTATTTTTAAGTCACTTTAGGCATTCTCTTGATGTCCTCTAGCTCTATGTCTTCTACACTGTTTTCTTTCCCTCCTCTCCAGGGAGAGAAATGTTTGCCTGAGTCTGCATCTGTTTCCATCAGTTGCTAGATGAACCCTCTCTGATGACATTTGGACTAGGCACCAATCTGGTCATGGGAGGTGGTGACTTCAGGCTATATGTCCCCCATTGCTAAGAGTCTTGGCTGGAGTTATCCCTGTAGATTTCTGGAGGTATCCCTTGTACCAGGTTTTTAATCTGACCCTAACATAGGCACCTAGGGTCTCACAGATACTGAACAACAATCAGGACAATGAATGGGACTGACCTTGGTAATATTCATATATGTTCCACTTGTGTAGTTTTGTCCTATTGTGGAACTCCTAACAGTGGGAATAGGGGCTGTCTCTGACTCTTTTACTAACTTCTGGAACCCTACTCATCCTGAGTCCCCTGGCCCAGCCTTAATACAAGAGGAGGTGCTTAATTTTACAGCAATGAGGTATGCCATTTTTGTTGCTATCCATGGGAGACCTGCTCTTTCCTGAACAGAAACAGAGGAGGACTGTAATATGGGGTGGGAACAGAGCAGGCCTGGGGGAAGGGCGGGGATGAAAGGAGGGGGAGAAACTGAAGCTGGGTTATAAAACAAACAAACGAATGCACAAGACATTCTCAACTTGCCTCTTAAAAGCATTTTTGAGGTATTAGTGTAGTTGGCTTTCTTTGGAGGTTCACAGCAGAAAGTTCTTTAAAAATCCTCATATTTCACTTTGTATTTAGTTTTCAAATTTTATGTTTCATTGTAAAGTGACAAATTATAGTTGTGTATGTTTATGTGACACAAAGTTATGTTGTGATTTATGAATACAGTGTGGAATAATTAAGTTGAGCTAATTAGCAGATCCATCAACAAAAATACTTCTTTTCCTGTGGTGAGAACATTTGGAATTTACTCTCAGTAATTCTGAGAAGTGCAGTTTGTAGTTAGTGCTTGCATTCCTCTCACTGAGCACTATACCTGGAATAGAAACAGTGCTTAAGCTGTTGCTGAGGCTTTGTGCCCTCTGGCTGTCAGTCCATGTGCCCCGTATCCTACAAAACCATCATAGAGTTCCTCTCTTATAGACTCCATCTATCAGTAAGAACATTGGATTTTTCAGTTATGTGCTTGGTTTATGTCTCTAGGATGACTAGTGTCAATTTTCAATTTGATAAAATCTCTAATTCTTTGGGAAGGAAGTTTCAGAGAGGGGTTATCTAGCTAAATTAGCCTGTGGTTATGTCTGTGGGTGATCTTCTCAGTTATATAATTACAGTAAGAAAACCTGCCTACTGGGGGTAGTACTGTTCCTTAGGCAAGGAATCCTGGACTGTCTAAGAGTTGAGAATTTGAGTTATGCACTCACAGACATGCAATAATTCACTGTTCTCTGTTCTGAGCATTGGGTGTATAGTGACTAGCTACTTCAAGTTCAGGCAGACTTGATTTTTGAATAGTAATGATGTAACCTGGAATTGTGGGGAAAGTAAAACCTTGAATCTTTAAGTTGCTTTTGTCTGGGTATTTTATCACAAGAGGAACAGAATGGACATAATATTTTAACACAAAATATTTAAACAAAAAATGTTTAAAATCCATCAGTGTTATCACAAACATTGTTTTTTCTTATGACTATTATTCCAGCATGTGTTTTTGTGTAATACATTTTTATCTACTCTTGCATTATTAGACTTATAGGGTGATCCAATACCTTGGGCATCAGGACTGCAGTAAGAATTAACAGGAATGTACATGTCTGTGGTATATGATTTCAAATCTTTGGGATATTCTAGATGTAAGCTCAGTGAATTATGCAGTAATTCTATTAATATAGCTTGTGGATCAGTTACAACCAGTTTTATGTTATGGATTTGCTCATTTTTCACAAACTTATACAGAATTCCTTTATCTTCACGTTTTCAGAAAGGTTGTTTATCTGTCATCCTTTTAAGAAATAACCTTTTGACAGGTGTGAAATGATATAACATTTGGGTTTTAAATGGAACTCTCTAACGATCAATGATTTCTTAACACTTTTCTGATTTGCATTGGACATTTCCATGTTTTCTTTGGAGAGCTATCTACTGAGGTCCCTTGCCCATCTGTGAGTTGAATTAATCCTTTCTGTCTACAGAGGCATGTGTGTTTATACATTTTAGATCATAAGTCTTACAGGTGATGGATGGATGAAAACAACTTTTACTGATTCCAAAATTGTCTTATCATTGGGTTGAGTGTTTTCTCTGCCACACAGAGAGTTTTAGTTTATTTGGAACATTTGAGATATTTTATTGTGCTTGTTAGGAGTTTGTCAACTTCATAGAAACTGGAGACAGTTGGAAAAATAGAATATCAACTGAGGAACTGTGCCTGTCTTCCAGATTTGCTTGTAGGCATCCCTGTGACACCCTTTTTTGATTAATGATTGAGGGAGGGTGACCCAGCCTGTCACTAGCACCACTATTGGACAGGAAACCCTGGTCTGTACATGGAAGCAGGCTGAGTGAGACATGACAGCAAGCCATTAAGCCACATTCCTCCATGGCCTTTTTTTCATTCCTGCCTCCATACCCTGGCCCCGAGTTTCTGCCATTAATTCCCCTCACGTTTGACTGTATGGCATAAGATGAATTAATCCCTTTCCTCCTCAAGTTGCTTTGGTCATGGTATTTGTCATAGCAACAGAAAGCAAAGTAGGAGATTCTATTTCTTCATTTGAGGCTGTAGTCAAGCATAGAACAAAGTTCATTGCTTGGATCAGTGTCTCATCTCCTTTACACTGTATTGCACCCTAGTCGTTCATGTATAATCATGTTTTGTGTTAATGTCTTTAATCCAGCTATTTTTAATGTGGACTTAGATTAGAGACCAAATTCACCCTACTGCCCATGCACCTATCCTGTTTTCCTAATGTCACTTACTGAAGTCATTATTCTTCTTATGCATTTTTATCCTCATTATTGTTGATAATCAGCTGGCTCTTTGTAGATCCATCACTGTCCTCAAGAGTCTATTATTCAGACTCATGATTCCACTTTCAATGCTGGGACCACTTGGGGTTTAATTTGAAATTAGATTTAGATTGTTCATTATTTCTCTTATAATTTGTATTGTTGTTGTTTTGTGATTCATAATTAATTGTAAAATGACCTTTTCTGTTTCTCTAAAAAATGATGTTGGTGTTTTGATAGACATTTTGTTGGACAGGGAAGTTTCTAGCGATGGATGCATTTCAATAATATTGGCTCTGACTTGTTGGAGAAGTCAGTTTTACAGTTACTTGTACTTTTGCTTTCTGTAATTTTTCATAATTGCCAGTACACATGTCTTTTATCACATTAGTGAAATTTATTCCTAACTTTTTTCCATAAATATAACTTCATTTGTGTATTCTTTGTTCATAGTGGTTGATTTCATTCAGATGTGGTCATATAGATATATTCTATACTTTGAACATAATATATCATCATCCTTCCCATTTTCACCTCTACCCCCTGTTGAGGGAACTGTTCATTCTACCAAACAGTATTGCTTCCACGGTGTGTCATTCAGATGATTGTGTACATGTGATTTTAGGCATCTGTATAAAACCTGAGATGTACAAATAAGAGAAAATGTAATATTTGCCTTACTTTGCTAACTAAGATGGTTTTCAGTTACTTTCTAGCTGTTCACTAAGGAACCTGTTTTCTTCTAGGTAGTTCATTTTCAACATACAGAAAACCTGCAAGGTTTTAACTATTGACCTTATGTCCTATGCCACTATGTGCTCATTAGTTCTAGAAGTTTTAATATACCTACTGGAATTCTCGTTATAATATGGATGATATCATCTGGCAGAGTTTCTCTATTTCGTTTTGTATTGTTCATTTGTTCCTGCCTTACCTGATGCCAAATTCAATATTGATTTACTAAAAATGACAGAAAACATTTTGACTTAGGAAATCTACAGTTTTTACAGTTACATTTGCTTTGGACTAATCAAATGTATACACTTGCCTGGTGATGTTTATTCTACATATAATCGATTGAATGATTGTATCACAAAATGATGAATTTCTCAATTCTTTATCTGCATCTAAAGTAAAAAATCTTTGGATTCTGTCTGTAATGGTGTCATAGTGGAAGTTCACATTGGGTTATTTGTGTATATTAAACTACCTAGACTTCAACAAGGGATGTAACTCACCAAATCAAGGTGTCTAATCATTTTCATATGCTGTTGAATTCATCTTCCCAGTATTTTATGGAGGAGTTCTACAACTATATCCATGAAGAAACTTCATCATTGATTTACTGATCTCCTGATGATGTCCTTGTCTGACATTTGTATTGGGGTAATGTGGCCACTTAAAATCAATGTGTAGGTGTTCCATCTTGTTTAGCTTTTGTTTGAGGCAGTTTGCTAAATGTACTTTAGAACTCAGAAGTGAAGTCCTCATGTCTGAATGTTTGATTGGTGAATTTTACTGTTGATTAAATATGGTGTTCCACTTTTTCATGTTTCACACTTTGTGAATTTAACATGTGTAGGTACCTACAGATTTCCTATATATTGTGGGGCAATATAATTATTGACAATAATATTTCTGATGTGCTGTTCCTGTGCTACCATGGAGAGAGTTTTACTTCTGTTTCTGATCTTATTCCAGGGGTCTGCCTTTTTCTTCATTTACATATTTTTACATTATATACAAAATATTTTATTTATCATTTGATTAATTTATACTTGTATAGATTATTTCATTCATTTCTACTCTGATTTTGTTATTTTGTTCCTTTTATAAACCTTGAATTTATTTTGTTCTCTATCTATTTGCTTCAGTTACAATGTTGAATTCCTCATTTGATAGTTTTTTTTTCATTCTAGATTAGGGCATTTGTTACCATGAGTTTTCTTCTTCAGCGTCTTTGTCTGTGCAGAAGTTTCATGGCATGCTTCTCTTATCATTTGTCTCAAGAAAACACATTTATTTCTCTTTTCAGTCTTTACCTGAACATGCTAGCTCTTTAAGCTTATAATTTAATTTCCATGTAGTTGTGAATTGTATGACACTGATATATTTACTACTTTCAGAATTTATCCTGTAATGGTCAGCAAAAGGTACACGGTATTTTGGATGCCTCAAAACTGGAGCTGTGGGTGGTTGTGGGCTAAATGAGGTGGGTGCCACAAACCAAACCTGATATTCTGAATACATATTAAGCACTCTTAACCACTGAGCAACCTTTCCAGTCCTAACAATTCATATTCTTAATATTTATTTTTATATCAACATTTAACCTTCATAACAGAATAAATTTCTTTGTATTCTACCTGGAGTGTCATGAATTTGGCTCTGCTCTGTATAATACAGAACATTTGTGGGCTTTTAAGGTTTAGTGTTATTCATTTTTTCCCTTTGATTCACCATAAGTAGTTCCTTTGTGAGGAATTTCAGTACTGTTGAACTCTTTAAATTTTTGTTTATCTGGGAAATTACATTTTCCTCTTTAGAAAACATAATCAAAATGAGTTATACAAATTTCTATTCCCTTTCTGCCATTTCTCTCAGGTACCCAAACCCTTGTATGTCCCCCACTGCTTTCAAGTGTATAGCCTCTTTAATATCATATGTATGTGTATGCACAATTATATAAATACACACTATTGACCCATACTTTGTTGCCTGTGCTTATGGTTTGGGGCCTAACCACTCTGTATTAGGAGATCATAGTAATCCTCCATAGTCTAGAAGTCAGTGAAGGAGACATGCCAGCAGGGGAAGCTTCCTTCCAGACCCTGAATTAGGTACAAACCACACCCAAACACCCATTTTCACAGAGATCCTTTATCAATCAGGGAAGAAAACTTGAAGTGGCTGCTTTCTGAATCATTCGGAAAACAGCAGCAAATGACCTCACAGGAAAGATTTTTAAGAGAATTTTAAGCAGAGAGGTCTGTGTTAGAAAGGGCTAGGATGCCAAAGAAAGGAAGGTAGGGGATGAGGAAAAGGAAGAAGGGAACAAAACAAAGGGGGAGGGGTATGTGTCAGAGGGGCAAAGAGCTGTCTCTGGATAGAAGAGAGACAGAGTAGACTGCTAGGAAAATGGTGGCCTATAAAGATAAATGGAGAAACCCCTAAATCCCATGTTAGGATGAGGTGCTTAATTTTAATTGGGAAAGTTAGTTATGTGAACTAAAGGGGTCTTCTGATTGCTGGACTTTCTTAGCCTCCAGAAGAGGAAGTGGACAAATAAGGAAATAGACCTTCAGGAGTGTGATCTAATGGTTTTTAGCAAGACAGAGGGTTTGGGAGAGAAGACAGGGTCTGTCACAACCATATGTTAGAGTGGGATAGTGTCCCTTCAATTAGCTTCCTGTACTTCTATGTATAGGAATGGTGTCTCGTGAAATTTCCTCCTTCTGTAGAAACATGACCAGTATAATTCTTTACTAGAGTCTAAAACTTTCCTTATACCTACAGATAAATGGCCCATTACCCAATGTGAAAGTCTCCATTTGTAACGAAGGAGACCATAGCAGAAAACCATGAGGATCTTAGCCACATTGCATACACCTAGAATTGTCAAATCTATGGCTCAGAAGAAACCACAGACAAGATGGTGGGAAGACTGCTGAGTTAATAGAAGATGGCATCAGTCCTTTGGAAGTCTCCCCTACAAATATCATATAACCAAGGCTAGGAAAATTGCAAGATCAGTGGGCATACTGATGTAGAAGTACGAACGCCTTTCCTTCTCCGTGAAAAAACACCTTTGATGGCAGTCTTCTTATCTAAGTGATGCTCCGATCTCCTTCAAGTCCTCTGTTCCGGTTTCATCTGGCACATAGGATTCCCTGTGGTGGTGTATTATTTATGATTTATTAAAACTTGCCTGATGACTCAGAAAGCAAAGCTATCCACAAGCTATGGAGTTCAGGCAGTGGTAATGAACATCTTTAATCCTAGCAGGCAGTGGTGGCACACACCTTTAATCCCAGGACTCAGGCATATGGATCTTGTTGAGTTCAAGGCCACCCTGGCCTACAAGAGAGAGAAGAGTAACAGAGCTCATGCTGTTGATCCTAGCACTTGAGATCATGCACCTTTAATACTAGCACTAGGGAGATGGAGACAGGAATGATATCTCTGAGCAGAGAAAGGAATATAAGGAGGAGGAGACAGGATCTGAGATGTTTTTGTCTCCAAGGATTCCTGGAGACAGGACTGCCATTTCAGCTTGGTAGAGGTAAGATCTATTGCCTTGGCTGCTTTGCTTCTCTGATCTTCAGCTTGAAGCTTGAACCCAAAGATCAGTCTCTGGGTTTTAATAATCATGTTCCAATTCCTGCTTAAAACAAACAAACAAACAAACAAACAAAAGTTTCATCTTGGTGACCTCACCTTGGGGAGGTGACTTTATTATATATGGATTTATACAACTTTCCCAAAACAAAAAGATGTTGTTCATTATATTTTGAAATGTGTGTCCTTAATCCCCCCTTTTTGCCTTTAAAATTTTTATTATAGAAAAAATCTCTTATATTTTTGGTTATGAGACTAGACTTTAACAGCTGAGCCATCTCTCCAGGCCATGGTGAAACCCACAGAAACAGCTGACCTGAGCAAGGGGGAGCTCATATGGCTGAGAGGCCAGCATGGGAATGATCCAGACCCCCTGAACTCGGGTGTCAGTGAGGGGGCCTCAGCAGTCTATGGGGACTTGGGTAGTGGATCAGCATTTATCCCTGGTGTATGAATGGACTTTGGGAACCCATTCTACATGGAGAGATGCTCTAACATCTTGGACACATGAGGGAGGGCCTAGGCCCTGCCCTGGATGATATGACAGACTTTTGAGATCCCCCATGGAAGGCTTCACCCTCCCTGGGAAGTGGAGGGGGAATGGGGTGGGGACTTGGGGGAATTGGGGGGGTGAGGGAGAAGAGGGGGAGAGGGAACTGGGATTGACATGTGAAGCAAGTTTGTTTCTAAATTAAAGAAAGAAAGAAAGAAAGAAAGAAAGAAAGAAAGAAAGAAGGAAAAAGAAAGGACACCAAAGGACAAAACAACAAAAGGAAAATATAGATAAATTTGACTTCATAAAAAAAACTCTTCAGTTTTTCCATTATTCCTTTTGGCCTCTAAACATTGCCTTTAATTATTCTTTAATGTTCTTCTTGATGGTCTGAATAATTTTGTATTCTGTATTTGTGCTCATTGACTCTTTTTAAAGATAGATTGAAGATTTAGTTGAATTGACCTTAGACATTGTGTTATGCTCATCTATTAGTTCTATTTCTCAATGTCTTCATCATTTGTCACCTTTTGTGTATTAGTTTTTAACTTTTGCTTTGTTGTTAGAAAGGTCTTGCTATGACGTTTAACTGGTCTGTAACCTATGACCTGCTTGCCTTGACTCATGTATGGTGGCACTCAGGTATGTGCCACCATATCAGCTGCCAATGTATTTTAGCTCACACATTTCAAGTAGAATAGTCTAAATTTTGTCATCATACTTATGGACTTTTTGAGGTTAATGGCTTCAGGTTTCTTTGTTTCTTTGAGGTATTGCATTGCTTCTTAAGTCTTCATAATTCTGTGTTATTGCATTGGTGGCTATAGATTTGAGAAACAGCTGTTTTCTTGCACTTTAAACATGGCCTTCATATGACAGATATTTAATGTTTAGGTTGGCATGAATTTTTACAATATTTGAAAACTTTTTATGTGATAGCTAGCTATTCGTGATTATGAGCAGGCAAGGCTTGCTTCCATATTCCCTACTAGGAGTGACACAAACTGGGTCTGTGGGTGGGTTCTGCAGTTAGGCTTCGATTGTGTCAGATTAAGCAAAATCCCTGAAACGAGAGGTTCATCATTTGATTTTAAAAGTTAGAAATTGTGATGTGAGTCCTAGAGATGAACCATCTGGGAATTGAAGGCTGAGGAAATTTTCTTTCTCTTAGGGAATGTCCAGTTCAGTACTGTGAGTGTTTGGAACATGTGCCTATACATGGATATAATTACACAGAGTTTCCACCAAGGTGTGCACACAGAACACTGCAAACTCTGTTCTCATGTTTCCTTCTTCCTGGCCTCAGGTAATTCAGGTGTACCATTTCCCTTTTGATATCTTGGGATGAGGTTGTGATGGCTGTCCTGAGGATATCTCAGGATGCCAGGAAAGCTGAGCACCCAGATGCTCGTCTATTTTCCTCTTTAGGACCATACATGGCCCTGTAGTGTCCTGTCTGAACAGTGTGGTGCTGAAGTGAGAAAGGCTGATAATACAGGACAGTCAGTAGAGACCCTTTGCCTCCATGTTTTTCTGTAGGATTTTGCTCCATTTTAGGAGCAGGGGGGGTGAATCAGACAGTCAGATATGAATTGTCCTTACACAACATTCATTTCTTTCTCTGAGAAGTACTAATAAAGACTGGGACCGCCTATTTACCCATAGTTTTTGTCTTTTAGGAAGATGGCTTTCATGCAAAAATATATTTTGATCATATTCTGTTTTCTCCTCCAACTCCTGCCAGAATCTCCAAACAAACACTTACATATTCATTCTCTTGTCTCTTCATTATTTCTGCCCCTCTTTTCCCCTCTTTGTATCTCTGGCTCTTTTTCTCAAATGAAACACAACAGAAAATCAAGTCAAACAAAAATATGTCATTCCATTCTTCTTCATCTTTTCCTTTTCTTCTTAGATGGCATTTATTGGATAGGAAAACAGGCATATGTGTAATTTTAATTAATTACAGAAACTGCTACATAAAATAGACTGCAGAATGAACCACAACTACAAGGTATTTGAAAGTCTAAACAAACGTGCACATTAAGGAAAAATATAAGATCACTAGGAAAAGGAACTACCTTCTGGAGGATCAGAACATGGTGTTTATTGGAGCACAGAAATTCATGACATTGTTTTGTTTTGTTCTGCTCTTTGGAACCTCTGATCAGCCTTTGAAATCCACTTGAGGGCAAACTTGTTCCTCTCCTTACTTTTGCACACTAAAGGGAGAAAGTATAGATTTGATTTAACTCGTATTAAAGATGTATCACCTTTTGAAATGGATTAATCTCTCAATAAAAAGACTAATCAATTTTAGAACGAGATGTAGTTCAGTCTATTAAATCAGACACATCCTTCACCTCCTAATATCCACAGTCTGCTAATTAGGACTCTACATTTAAGCCCTCAGTTTAGATCAAATACATCATCTCCTAAGTGTATCAATATTAAATAAAACAAAATGTATATTAAATGAATATTTTAATAAATGTAACTTCTTATCATAAAATATTAACTTTTTATCCTCTGCTGCTTAAGTTTTCTATCAAAAGCAAAGTAAAGTGTGAGAGCCCATTCTGAATTCTTTACAAAAGTGTTTATTTTCTGATCATAGTGAATACTGATACCATTTGCAACATTATGAGTAATTCTAGGCACTATGAGTCCTCATTGTTATTATTCTAACATTTTTTATAAATGAATTTGTATTAACTCAATTAGACTTCCCTAATAGAATGGAAAGATCCTGCTATGCAGTGTTTAAAAACCATAGATGCTATTTTTGGATGTTTATATTTTGTAGGGTTACAGGTTTTAGAGCAACTTTACATTAATAACCATTTTAGTGTAACAGCAGCCTAAATTCCAATAACAAAGCCCAGAAAATTGTGTTCAACATAGGAACTGACTACTGAAATTTAGAAAAACATCGGTTTTTTGACATGTAGGTACTTCCTGAAGTTTTCTTTACTGTTCATTCTTTTTACCCCTTTTTGGCTTGTTTTCTCCATCTACTCATTATTTGTGAATGTCACAATCACAGCCATCAAAGGACACAGTTATTGTGCAGTGCTCCAACAATACTGAGCTCAAAGTCACATGTGTCTAGAATGTCTTTGGAGGAATCTTTGTCATAAAGGTAGCAAAAATTGAAATACCCTTTATACAAATACACTTTATATTTGCATTTCTATATGTGTTTGCCTGTTCACAATCCGGCACACTAACAAATGCTTCCTGCTTGTTTGTTAAGAGGAGACAATCACCATGAAAACTATAGACCGAGGCTCATAAATCACCCCTGACTTTGGAGAAATCAAGTCCTCACTACTTATAGAGTAGCTTCTATTACACAGGCAATATTCTCACTGAAAATGATTAGTAAACAAGCACTTGGGTAACAATCCCACTAGAAATGTTTGGTCAAGATGTGTGTCAAAGAGGGTGGAGAGAGGATGTTGGATTAGGGAAAAAACCTTGTTACTTGATACAGTTTTTAACTGTTTTTGTTTGTTTGTTTTTTTAACTTTCAGTCACAATATTAAACATGTTGATTGACTAATGCCTTGAAACCAAAAGAAAATGCTGGGAAAAGAGAAGTCATAGAAGGAATGTGAGAGAAATTGTGGCTAGAGAGATCATTCTCATTTGGACAATTTTGCATTATGATCATCACAAAGAATAATAGAAATACTGGGAAAATCTGGTATGGTTAATCTTTAATGAAATAAACATATCCTGCTATTAAAAATATGCTCATTCTTTTCTCTGTGTTTCGCATTTGCTTTTCAACAATCGTGCATTCATGCATGGATTTATCTGGAATTTCTATGCAGTGTGAATGAACCCCTGATAAGAAGCTGTGTCTGCAGGATGATTGACTGATTAGAAATTCACTGCTCTTGAGGGATTGAGATGCTGCTGTTCCAAGGGCAACTTGCCTGATTTAGGCTAGTTCTAGCCCCTGGAACAGCTACTCCTTGCCCACCTCTGTCTGAACTAACACACTATGACTAGTAGATAAAAACTTTTTAGTATCTGAGTTAGGATCACTGACTTCTACCAACCCCAAATCTCAGATAACATCTTGGGCCCATAGAAAAATTTCCTTCATTTGGATGTGTCTGCCTGTCTGGTGTACACATCGGCGCTTTTGATGTTTGTCTGGATGTATGATTTTCTTTGTACTATAAAACCATAAAAATGTCATGAAACTGCTCTCATGTTGGAACATGAAATTGGGGTTGTCTAAATCTGTGTTCCAGGTCATGGTCACTCAGAATGACTCTAGAGTAAGCTATCTCTAGTTCCCTTTAAGTTGAGAATTACCATGTTTGCATCTACAGCGGCATAAAAAAAGAAAACCAAGAAAATGTTAATATAAACAAAGCATATTTGTGATGAAAACCACCAAGCATTGCAAAGACAGGGCACAGATTAGTGTAAAATTAACATCATATCCTTAGTTGGTGATTCAGAATGAATCTCCTCTTGCAAGGCAGCCACTGGAAAGGCATGTCAAGTCTACCAATGTTCTCACAAAAACAAAACAGAAAGCCAGCATTTTTAGTCCCTCTGGGCACTCCTCTCTGGGCTGTTGAAAACTGGAGGATATAGATGTTCACAGAGAACTATAAAGCTGAAAGTACACTCATTTAATAATTATATTTGTTTCTGACCCTACCTTCATTTTTCCTTTAAAAACAATGAAAACACTGATTACAATCATGAATAAAATCTTAACTGCTCGTTATTTCTATAACTTGCATACTGGTATTGCATTAATCCATTTGGGTTTGAAAACAATCGTGTTGTGTATTATTCAATGAAATTAGTAGATAAACAGATGATAATATCAAGACAAAAGGGTTAGTCATTTACCTGAAAAGAATGTGATCTTGTGAATGATAGAAGATGAGAGTCTTAAAGAATTCACAACAGGCTTTTGCTTCCACAAATTCATCTGGCAACTTGTTACAAATAAAATCAATGCTTCAAGAACCTGATACAGAAAAATAAATCAAATATAGCTTTTTTATATGCTGGAAATAGCATATATTTTCAGTGTATCTTCTAATTACAAAAGATACATATGCTAACTTCTAAAAATTTTTAATAGTCTACTGTCAACATAATTTATAATACATTTTGTGAATGTATATGAAGGCATGTGCATATACAAAGCGTTAAATATAGAAAGGTTCCTCTTAGTCACAAATTGTTTTATGAGCCAGTGCCCAGACTACATGAATGGAGGGAAGCTGGAGAAATGGAGGATGGCTAAGTGATTCAGAGAACTTGATGCTTTTGTAGAGGAGCTGAGTTCTCAGCATCCTGCTGGACAGTCCACAGCCCCTTAACTCCATCTCTAGAAGTTCCACACTGCTTTCTAGTCTCCAATGCTCTGCACATGTGTGGCACTCATGCACACACACACACACACACACACACACACACACACACACACACACCCACACACACACTCACACACACCACACACACACACACACACACACACACACAGAGAGAGAGAGATAGATAGAGAGAGAGAGAGAGAAATAGATACACACAAATGAATCCTTAAAGATTTATCTCATTTATATATTTAAAGTAAATAAAGAGGTAATAAAGTACATGATTGATCTAAAACTTCATTTTTACACTTAGATGCATATGAAGAAATACATGTATTTGCATTTCTTCACAGTCTTTGGAGGAATAAAAATATGATTTTAGCATCACAAATAAGTGGAACATAGAGTATCCTGAGAGAGAAATGACTTCCTTTAATTGCTCAGCAACTAGAAGCTTCTACTTAGCATGTTAAAAAAATTACTCCCTATCAAGGAAATAACATTATGACTTGTTCTGTCGGTGTATCTCAGAATACAGAGTTGGACAGAGAAATATAAGTCTTAGAATTTTGTTCAGTCTCTCTCCAGTGAAACATCATTAAATTTAATTACAAAGAGAAACTTATTTTTGTTATACAAATAATATCCCCACGTAGCCTAATTTAAACTAATTGCCTACACAGATTCCATTCCAAAGGGAAAACTAAAATAAGTGCGGAGATACTGAAAATGTCTTTAATTACATTATCATATTGAATTCTGCTTTGACCCTTTTTCGAAAGTTACTTTTGAAATCAGAAACATTCCTGCAAATTATGACAGACCTGTGATTCATGAAGCTCCAAGCTCCCTGACCTACTTTACTGTACATTTTGTTTTCCTTTCTAACATAGAAAATACCCTGCGTGTTTACATGAACATGAATAGATATGACATTTTTCTTCATTTTCACCTCTTGTCACCTTATTTGTTAAAAGGAGCCAAATTTATCTATCTATAAAGAAACTTTGTCTGGGTTGGGGAATTGAATATTTTGCATGCAAGCATATTCCAGGTCTAGACAGTGTCAAATATACTTTCTGTAGACCTCTGTGGTTTAGTAACACTGCAGCAAAACATATAGCTGCCGACTTTTCTCCCAGCATGGAAGAATGGAAGAAATGAGAATTTTAATTGGATTCAATGATGGCTTCACCAGACCCTTGTCATGAACTCTGGGGGAAATAACTTTTAGTAGACATCAGTCAGGTGGCAAGAGAGCATTGCAACTATCATTCACGCAAATCTTGACTGTCCTGGGACACCAAAGGAGTGAGTGGAAAACACAGTGCTGCAGGCATTGTATAATTTTCCTCTCAATTCCCTCTGACTAAAGTGGGAGGAGAATCAAATTATCTCTCTCTTGGTCGTGGTGCAAAAGATAACCCTTCTTTGAAGAGTAATAGTTTTAAAGACTTTTACACCTTAGCAGTTCCTCAGTTTTTATTGCCCAGCCCTCTAAGTAAAACCCACATAACATGCTTTTCTCTTGGATACTTTGGCAAACATTTGGTTCATGCTTCTCAGCTCTGCTTGGAAAGGCACCCCCAAAGCTTGTTTGAAAATGGGATCACAGTCTCATAGACACCAGAAAAACTGCTGTTTCATCAAATAATTAGCAGTAACTAGATGATTTGGGCTGAAGAATACTCAGACTGTGAGCACATATCTTCAGTTTTTATTTAAAAGCCCCAATCTCAAGTTAGGGTGATGGCTCAGTGGGTAAAAGCTAGAGAGTTCATTCTGATTGTCTTCTTAGGTTTTGTTCTAGAATTCTGCAATGCTCATTATGTAGTGGTGAGTTATGTTTCAATTCTAAAATAGTTACACGCAGTCCCAGCCTCTGCCATTTCCACAAACAAGACAATAGGTATTTGCTGTAGCAGTGTTCTATTACACATTACAGGTCTGTTTACTTCATCCCTCCTCTGCACTAGACCCTGATGGCAAGATTACCATGTTGTTTAACCCAAAACACCTGCCAAAGGAAAAGTACCTCTACTTTAGATACAGGGTGATAGATGTCAATCTAGTGTCATGAAATCAACTGTTTTTCTTTTCTACCTTCTGTTAGTATTCAGGCATCTGCACCGGCCTGCCCCTGGCATTCTGACAGGATACACCCTCAGCTACAGCCACTAAGAGCAGCAACTGTTGTGCACACTCGCTATGTTCCCTTTCAAAAGGGCCCTGTCCAATTCCCATCCTCCTCTCTCTCTCTCTCTCTCTCTCTCTCTCTCTCTCTCTCTCTCTCTCTCTCTCTCTGCCTGTCCCTTCTATCCTGCCATTCCTGTCGTCAGAGGCTGGTCTCCCCTAACCCCTGCTCCCTTTTCTCATTCACTTTTCCCCAAGCTTCATCACATCACATCTTTCCTTCAAGTGGCACTTTTTAAATTACAAGGTCTTCTCTTTCAGGTTTTGCTACAAGTCTACAAAGACCAACTGAATTGGATTGTCTGCCAAAACTTCCCCAAGCAACCCCAATATATACATTCAGTAAGGGATAGAGAGGAAATAAGTTGTGAAGAGTGACTAATTTCTCCTTGGTAGAGTTTATATAAAGAAAGGGAAATCTGATTCCAGATAGGGATGATCAGACATTAACAAGCACAACACTGGCTGCAAAGTTTATCACCTCCTTGAGATGCCACGTCCCTAACAGAGTTATGCACAGATGGATATGCTATTTGACACCATACACGCACTATGAACCATTAGTTACCTATGTTGTTTCAACACTGTGCCTTCCAACCTGCTGAAACCTACACCGAACACACTTGATAGTCAATTTAACTCCACATTTGAGTTCTTTTAATACTCTTCAGAGACAGAATGAGTTATTTAAGCAGCAAAACCAAGACAAAAAAGTGGTCAAATATAATGTTTTTCTTGAAAAGATAATTATGAGGAACACAGAAAAGCTCAATAAAGAAGCAAAACCATCTTTATTTGGTCATTGGGTGCTAGAAAGATGACCTAAGGGCAAAGGTCTTATACTATTCTAGCAGAGGACCCAACGACAATACTCATTGCTTACCCTAGCTGACTTGCAGTTGCTTGTCTCACCAGCTCTGAGGGATCTTAAATACTCAGCATGTACAAGGACCTACATTCCCCTGAACATAGCCCTGCCCCCACACACAAAAGAGCACATACCTGTGATTAAAAGTCAAGTACAATAAATTGGAAAATAATCTGAAAGGATAAGAAATTTTTTACAAAGCTAGCTTTTTAGTAGTACCATTCTTTTAAGAACTGGTTTGAACATTTAAATAAGATTACTATAGCGTGGGGGGTAGGTGAGTGGGGAGAGATATGCACATGAAGAGAGAGACAATGAAGAAATGGAGAGGATGGTTGAGCATGCACTTGTGTGTGAGAGTTTACATTTGTGGTTATAGGCATTATATGCCAACAGTATACATGTAGAGTCCAGAAGACAACATTTGGTCTCTTTTTCCACCTTTCCATTTTTTTTTCATGATGGGGGATTCCTCCTACTGTGGTAGCTGGTCTACACATTCCTAGAGATCCTCTTGCCTTAATCTTTTATTTCTCCCGAGCCCCATGCTGGGACTTTAGATGCTTGCACTGCTGTGCTGGCCTTTATTTGGTTTTTGAAGGCCTAATATCAAGCTACAGGGCTTCTATAGTAAACACTTTTACCCAGTAACCAATCTCTAGCCCAGTATTTTGTCTTTTTTGACTAAGAAAAGAACATGTAAGTTGCACTGCCTGAAAACCTTTCTTTACTAAAACAATATTCCATTATATAATTTTTCATTAATGAAATAGCTACTTTACTATTTTCTGTGGTCTCCATGTGTTGATTCCAAAATGAATCAATGATAATTTCTGTCAAAATTTTATGTGCCCTTACTATCATTGTAAATGCAAATTTTAAATACTTTTGGTTAGGCAAACATACTGAGTACAAGCCAGCATTTACATTCTTTTCCCTATCACATTGTCAAAAATATGTAATAGATAACTGGGAAATATTCATGAACAAAATACAACGTTCATTTTCATTCACACCTTAGTTTGCTGTTAAAATCATTGGAGATGACTTTGTTTACTTTCTATACTCCGGGACACCTGTTACTGTGGGTGGATTTTTCTGTCCCAACTGCTAGTTCCCAAATAACCACATGGAGACTTCTTATTAATTATCAAAGCCTGGCCAATAGCTTAGGCTTGTTATTAATTAGCTCTTACTAAGCTGTATTTTTATTATACTAAATATTTTGTAATAATAATTTCTTTGGACTAGAAATTCACATTATATTGTTAAGTAGGCTGCATAGGTATAATACCTTAAAGAATAAAAAGGTGTGTACAGTATGCTCTCACAAAAATAAACTTAAATTTATATCAATATATAGAAATCCATACCAATGTAAAATTGATGGGGGAAGTCCTTCTGTGTATATATTTGTCCTATTAGTTGATACATAAAGTAATGTTGGCCAATAGGAAAACAAGTTAGGTGGGACTAGGAGTTGAGGAGGATTATGGGAAATATAGTAAAGAGAAGTCTTGTATTCCAGGCAGGATGTGACATAGCAGTCAGGCTCAGAATATAAGCAGGGAGAAGCAGGAAATCATTCTCTTCCTCCTCTTTTCTCTGTGGAGTTGCCATTTGATCGCAGGCAAGAGAGGGTACATAGGGCCAGCATCCTCAATAAGATAAGTCTCTATAAAATATATAGATTAATAATTATGGGTGAGAAATAAGACCCAGATAGCAAGTAAGAAATCCTAGTCATTGGCCAGCAGCATTGTACCTAATATAAGTCTCTGTGTGTTACTTTGGGAGCACATGTGATGACGGGGCTCGGGTGGCTGGGGAAAGATTTATCCTTACATAAAATATTTGAGAGTAGTGATTGTTTAAATGTAGACTCAACAATCCACACTTTTATCTCATCATTTCCATATGATATCCCCCTTTTTTTCCTTCAGAAATAAATCCTTGACTCTAACTCCTTTGTTTAACTTTTCTTCTGACAATGACCAATGTGAACATTTAACTCCCACCAAATGATGACAAACATCTATAACCCATCAAATTACCAAAAGCCATCTATCCCACCTCTTGTGAATGTGGGAGTCATGTTTTCTATACTGTTTTCTGTTGTCTTGAGAGCTGACATCTTTAGGAGACCCTGGGTAAATTGGGATAATAGTCAAGTCCCATGAGAGTTACCTATATTATTTATTGTTCAGTCTCTGTGAAATGGATAAGTGCAAGGCTTACCTGAAGTCCTTGCAGGAGAATTCTGTGGGATTGTACCATCTCAGCCAGCAGCCTTGAAGCTGTTCTGAATGCAGAACTTTGAAGAATCTGTAATAGAGGTGTTCTGAATGGCTTGATCACCTGGGATACCCATTTTCTTTGGTCTCTGGTTCCCTTACTCTGAAAACACATACAATTTCAAAGGTAACATATATATCTGCATTAATACAAGTATGTAATATGTGTTCAGTTAAAGGTGATTTTTGGGGCCCCTGGATCTGCAGGTAGACTGAATTGGTCCCTCGAGGACCCTGGGATCCTGACTCTGCTGAGATCGCTGGGCCATTCCAGCCCTCACAGAGTGCAGAGAGTGCAGAGGTAAACTGCTTAGCCCTGCCTTCGGCCCAACTTCCATCTGCCCACCCTGGCAAACACTGCCCCAGGATCTTCGACAGGATGACTCGACCCCTGAGGACCCTGAGACCCAGAGTCTGCTGACATCCCTGTGCCACTGCTGCTCTCACCCACCTGGACAGTGAGTGCCTCAGACCTGCCTGTACCCAAATTGAAATCCATCTGACTATCAAAGTCAATTGCACACACCTGAAGAGAACACCGCACCCATACACACCAGGAAAGGAAGTGACACCAACTGTACCCACTGGAAGAAGAGATGGGAAGACGACAATATAAGAACACATCCAACAAAGGGAAAACCAATATGACACCACCAGAGTCTAGGGACTCTACACCAGCAAGACATGAACATCACAACAAAGAAGAAGCAGAAGAGAGCAACCTTAAAAACAACTTCGTGCAAATGATAGAGAACCTAAGAGAGGAAATCAGAAAATCCTTCAGAGAAATGGAAGAAAAGACAAATCAAAAGATGCAAGAAATCAAGGAAAGCCAAAAAACCAAGAAAATACAATTAAACAGCTGAAGGAAACAGTTCAGGTCCTGAAAACTGAATTAGAAACAATAAAGAAAACACAAACTGAGGGAATGCTGGAAGTGGAAAAGCTGAGTAAATAATAAGGAACGACAGATGCAAGCATAACCAATAGAATACAAGAGATGGAAGACAGAATCTCAGACGCTGAAGACAAATTAGAGGAAATAAACTCATCAAGCAAAGAAAATCTGAAGTCTAACAAATCCATAACAAAATATCCAGGAAATATGGGACACCGTGCAAAGACCAAACCTAAGGATAATAGGTATAGAAGGTGAAGAAACGCAATTCAAAGTTGCAGAAAACATATTCAACAAAATCACAGAAGAAAACTTTCCCAACCTAAAGAAGGACATGCCAATGAAAGTACAAGAAGCCTACAGAAAGCCAAATAGAGTGGACCACAAAAGAAAGTCCCCTCATCACATAATAATTAAAACACCAAATTTACAGAATAAAGAAAAAATATTAAGAGCAGCAAGGGAAAAATGCCAAGTAACATATAAAGGCAAACTTATCTGAATTACACCAGACTTTTCCATGGAAACTCTGAAAGCTAGAAGGACCTGGTTAGATATTCTACCAATTCTGAGAGAACATGGATGCCAGCCCAGACTACTATACCCAGCAAAGCTTCCAATCACTATAAATGGAGAAAACAAGATATTCCATGACAAAATCAGATTTAAATAATATGTAACCACTAATCCAGCCCTACAGAAAGTACTATAAGGAAAACTCCAACCTAAGGAAATTAACTACACCCACATAAACATAGGCAATAGATAATCCCACTCTACAAAAACACAAAATAAAAGGCAGGATAAATCCACATACAATACCAGTACCAACAACAAACCAAAAACAAACAAGAAAAAACACTCAATGGACCTTAATTTCCCTCAATATTAATGATCTTAAGTCGTATATAAAAGACACGGGCTAACAGATTGAATATGAAGAGAGAATCCATCCTTCTGCTGCATACAAGAAACACACCTCAAATTCAAAGACAGACATTACCTCAGAGTAAAGGGTTGGGATAAGATACTCCAAACAAATGGACCCAAGAAAAGAGCTGGGATAGCTATCCTAGTATCTAACAAGATAGACTTCAAACTAAAAGTCAATCAAAAGAGATGAAGAAGGTCATTTCATATTCATCACAGGAAAAATCCATCAAGAAGAAGTCTCTATTCTAAACATCTATGCCCCAAATACAAAGGCACCAACGTTCATAAAAGAAACATTATTAAAAATCAAATCACGAATAAGACCTCACACAGTTATAGTGGGAGACTTCAACACCCCACTCTCACCACTGGACAGGACCACCAGACAGAAACTTAACAAAGAGATAAAGGAACTAACAGAAGTTATGACCCAACTGGGATTAACAGACATTTATAGAACTTTCTATACAAACACAAAAGAATATACCTTCTTTTCAGCATCACATGGAACCTTCTCTAAAATCGACCACATACTCGGCAACATAACAACCATCAACAGGTACAAAAAATTGAAATAATCCCCTGTGTCTTATCAGACCACCATGCTTTAAAATTAGAAATCAAAAACAAATCAAAGTGCAAAAAACCTACCAACTCATTGAAATTGAACAACACTCAATTGAAACATTCCTGGGTCAAGGAAGAAATAAAGAAATAAATTAAAGACTTCCTAGAATTCAATGAAAATGTTGACAAAACATACCCAAACTTATGGGACACTTTGAAAGCAGTACTAAGAGGAAAGATCATAGCTCTAAGTGCTCACATGAAGAAACTAGAGAATAGCCACACCAGAGATTTGACATCACAGCTGAAAGCTCTAGAAAAAATGGAAGCAAATTCTCCCTGGAGGAGCAGACTTCAGGAAATAATCAAACTGAGGGCAGAAATCAATAAAGTCGAAACAAAGAAAACAATTCAAAGAATCAATATAACAAAGAGTTGGTTCTTTGAGAAAATCAACAAGATAGACAAACCCTTATCCAAACTAACCAAAAGGCAGAGAGAGATCATACAAATTAAGAAAATCAGAAATGAAAGGGGGCATAACAACAGACACTCAGGATACAGAGAATCTTCAGGTCATACTTTGAAAACCTGTACTCCACAAAATTGGAAATTTTAAAGGAAATGAATAATTTTCTGGACAGTTATCACTTACTAAAACTGAATCAAGAAAAGATAAGCAACTTAAACAGACCTCTAAGAAAATAGAAGCAGTCATCAAAAGTCTCCCAATCAAAAAAAGCCTGGGGCCAGATGGATTCACTGCAGAATTCTACCAGAAATTCAAAGAAGTGCTAATACCAATATCCTCAAATTGTTCCACAAAATAGAAGCAGAAGGGACATTGCCAAACTCTTTTAATGAGGCTACAAAAACCTTGATACCCAAGCCACATAAAGACACAACTAAGAAAGAGAACTGCAGACCAATATCCCTCATGAACATTGATGCAAAAATTCTCAATAAAATCCTGGCAAATCTAATACAAGATCATATCAGAGAAATCATCCATCACTATGAAGTAGACTTCATCCCAGGGATGCAAGGATGGTTCAACATATGAGAATCCATCAATGTAATCTGCCATATAAACAGACTGAGGAACAAAAAAAACCCCACATGATCATCTAATAGATGCCGAAAAAACCTTTTACAAAATCCAACACTCCTTCATTGTAAAGGTCTTGGAGAAATTAGGGATAACAGGAACATACCTCAACATAATAAAAGCAATATACAGCAAGCCAACAGCCAACATCAAATTCAATGGAGAGAAATTCGTTCCAATTCCTTTAAAATCAGGGACAAGAAAAGGCTGTCCACTCTCTCCACACCTCTTTAATATTGTTCTTGAAGTCCTAGCTAGAGCAATAAGAAAACAAAAGGAGATCAAGGGAATACAAATTAGAAAGAAGAAGTCAAACTCTCACTATTTGCAGACGATAGGATAGTCTACATTAGTGACCCAAAAAACTCTACCAGGGAACACCTACAGCTGATAACACCTTCAGCAAAGTGGCAGGATACAAGATTAACTAAAAAAATCCATAGGTCTACTATATACCGATGACATATTGGTGTAGAAAGAAATCAGAAAACGCTTTACAATTGCCACAAACAACATAAAATACCATGGGGTAACACTAACCAAAAATGTGAAAGACCTGTACCATAAGAATTTTGAGTCTCTAAAGAGAAATTAAAGAAGATACCAGAATATGGAAAGATCTCCCATGCTCTTGGATTGGTAGAATCAACATAGTAAAAATGGTAATCTTGCCAAAATCAATCTACAGATTGAATGTAATCCCCATCAAAATCCCATCACAATTCTTCACAGACCTTGAAGGAACAATTCTCAACTTTATATGGAGAAACAAAAGACCCAAGATAGCCAAGACATCCTTGTACAATAAAGGAACTTCTGGAGGCATCACCCTCCCTGACTTCAAGCTCTATTATAGAGCTATAGTCCTGAAAACAGCTTGGTATTGGCACAAAAATAGACAAGTAGACCAATGGAATAGAGTAGAAAACCCTGATATTAACCCACACACCTATGAACACCTGATTTTTGATAAACAATCCAAATTTATACGATGGAACAAAGAGAATATCTTCAACAAATGGTGCTGGCATTACTGGTTGCAGACATGTGGAAGACTGCAGTTAGACCCAAGCCTATCGGCTTGGACAAAACTTAAGTCAAAATGGATCAAGGATCTCAACATAAATTCAGCTACACTGAACCTATTAGAAGACAAAGTGGGAAATAACCTTGAACGAATTGGTACAGGAGACTGCTTCCTGAACATTACACCAGTAGCACAGATATTGAGATGAACAATTGATAAATGGAACCTCCTGAAACTGAGAAGCTTCTGTAAAGCAAAGGAGACAGTCAGTAAGACAAAACCACAGCTGACAGACTGGGAAAAGATATTCACCAACCCCACATCTGACAGAGGGCTGATCTCCAAAATATACAAAGAACTCAAGAAGCTAATCTCCAAAATACCAAACAATCCAATTAAAAAGTGGGGTACAGAACTAAATAGACAATTCTCAATAGATGAATCTAAAACAGCTGAAAGACACATACGAAAGTGTTCAACGTCCTTAGCCATCAGGGAAATGCAAATCAAAACAACTCTGAGATACCATCTTACTCCTGTCAGAATGGCCAAAATCAAAAACACCAATGACAGTTCATGTTGGAGAGGATGTGGAGAAAGGGGAACACTCCTCCACTGCTGATGGGAGTGCCAACTTGTACAGCCACTTTGGAAATCAGTATGGTGACTCCTCAAAAAAGTGGGAATCAGTCTACCACAAGATCCAGCGATTCCACTCTTAGGAATATACCCAAAAGAAGCACATTCATACAACAAGGACATATGTTCAGCGATGTTCATAGCAACACTATTTGTAATAGCCAGAAACTGGAAGCAGCCTCGATGCCCCTCAACTGAAGAATGGATAGAGAAAATGTGGTACATTTACACAATGGAGTACTACTCATCGGAAAAAGATGGAATATTGAAATTTGCAGGAAAATGGATGGATCTAGAAGAAAGCATTCTGAGCGAGGCAACCCAATTGCAAAAAGACAAACATGGTATGTACTCACTCATATGTGGATTTTAGACATAGAATAAGGATTGCCAGCCTACAATCCACACTGCCAGAGAAGCTAGTAAACAAGGAGGTCCCTAAGAGAGACATACATGGTCCCCTGGAAAAGAGGAGAGGTTCAAGATCCCCTGAGCAAATTGGGAGCACAGGAAGAGCGGGGAGGGAGCTAGGATATGAGAAGAGGAGAGGAAGAGGGATGCTGAGGACATGAGGGAGCAGAAAGTATGAGTCAGGAGAAGAATACATGATAACAAGAATGGAGATATCATAATAGAGGAAGGCATTTTTGGTTTACAGAGAAATCAGGCACTAGGGAAATGTCTGGAGGTCTACAAAGATGACAACAGCTAATTATCTCAGCAATGGAGGAGAGGCTACCTTAAATGCCCTCCCCTGATTATGAGATTGATAACTGACTTGTATGCCATCCTATAGCCTTCATCCAGCAGCTGGGGGAAGTAGAAGCAGACATCCACAGCTAATCACTGAACTGAACTGGAACCCAGATGCAGAGAAGGACCAGTGAAGAGCATGGTGGTCCAGACCAGGCTGGTGAAACCCACAGAAACAGCTGACCTGAACATCCCAAAACTCTTGCTCCCCAGTCTGATAGCTGGAATACCAGCAAGGGACTGATCCAGACCCCAGGAACATTGGTTTCTCTGAGGAAACCTCAGAAATCTATGGGACTTCCTGTAGAAGCCCAGTATTTATCTCTAGCATAGATGTGGACTTTGTGAGCCCATTCTATATAGAGGAATACTCCTGAGACAAGACACATTGGTTTGGGCCTAGGCCCTATCCCAAAGGATACAAAAGACTCTGAAGATACCCTATGGAAGGCCTCACCATCCATGGGAAGAAGAAAAGATATGTGACAGATAAGGTTTTAATGGGGGGGGTAGGGGAGGACAGGTAGGTGAAGGGAACTGGGATTGTCATGTAAAACAATCCTGTTTCTAATTCAAATAAAAAAAGTTGAAAAAAAAGGTGACTTGTATTTTTATGTTTGGGCAGGTGAAAGGTATCTGTCAACTTTATAAGTCCTTTTGGACTGTATAACCAAATTGTGGTTTGAATCTCTATCCAAGCCATATGAAAGGAAGGCATGTAACAATAAGACATGAGGACTATGTAGCCACCAAGATTTATTATGTCTTGTCTCATCTCAGAGCTGTTCCCATTTCAAGGGAGAGGTTACATGTCACCTGTCATGTAGCCTCTTTATTTTTTGGCTTCCTCCCCCATGTCTGTGGTCAAGATACTCAGAAGGTCTCCCCTGGCCAAATCTGATCTCTATTACTCTGGAAGGAATCATCATCCTTTTGTTTCCTGTGGAAGCAAAGGCATAACCTCTTGCCCATTGCCCAGCACAGCACATTGTCTGGCTTCCATTTTTAAGTTAAGACATTTTTAACTTAGCAGTTTCCATAATCCAATATCTCTCAGCAGCTGTTTTTTGTATATTAATTAGCATTTTAAAAATTCAAAGTTAACAAGACACCATATAGGATCCAGACTCCCTATGTATTTTCCATCCATATGGGGTTTATTTATTTTATAATACTCTAATTTTTCTTTACAAACTTTATTGTTTATAAACTAGCTATTTTTTCCTATCTATACTTATTTATTTTTTTAAGCCTCTGAATCTGTCCTTACTATGTAAGTATAATCTTTTCTGTCTGCATGAGCACAACCTCAAACTCACCATGTGGCTAAGCTGATGTTGCACTGGTGGCTGAAGCATGCTGGCAGCTTCTGGGAAATGTGTCTCTGCACCATGGCCAGCCTGGGAGACACAAGACTAGGAAACCATTTTGGCTCTGTTTCTGTGTGTTTAGAACCTTTATTTTTTAAAGCTTTATCTGATCTTTTGTAGTTATATGTGGCCAAATTTTGGGTGACATTTGTAGGCAGACTTTTCTGTCCCACCTGCACCTGCCTGCTCCCAAATAATCACACAGAGACTGCTTATTAGTTATGAAAGCTCAGCCAGTAGCTTAGGCTTGACACTAACTAGCTCTTACAACTTAAATCAACCCATTTTTATCAACCTAATTTGTGTCTTGTGGCTTTATTAATTTACTCTGTGCTGCTCAGGATACTTCCCCTCCTATTTCTTCTCAGGATTCTCTTTGACCCCCAAATTCTGCCTAACTATTAGATATGTAGCTTCTTATTAAACCAACTAGAGTGATATATCTTTACAAAGATAAAGGAGTATTCCATACCATGTTACTTTCGGCTTCATCTGTGCTGACTTTCATATAACTATTGAAATTGTGATTAAAAATCTGAAAAGGTATTAAGACATGGTCAGTATGTAGTTATAGTATGTTACTTATATTAAGAAACACATGAATTCTTAATGTGGATTTAGTATAAAAAGATGACCACAGGAACAAGGAGTCCATTTGGTTGTTATACACATAAGTTTAAGTTTTATATAAAAATCATTGCAGGCCTGTATGGTCCATATTGTGTTACATTTGTTTTCATAGTGACGGTCAACGTGGTGATTTGGCACTGCCAAGGGAAGAAGTCCTGTTACACAGTGGGAACTTCATGGAAATGAACGGAAAGCATTGTGCTCACAGTGTGCAACCTGAAGACTGAGGCTGTTGAATTCTTGCTTGGTGCAGCTGCTGCCAATGGTAGCCAGATGCTATGAACTTGAAACATACAGAAGTCCTTAAATCAAAAAATCAGACTGAATTATTGTGCTCCTTCCAAAATTTCATAGCAGTGGGGTGCTATCATTTGTACAGTGGTGCTCCTGATTCTTGTGTGGTAGATACTAACACTGCATGGTGGACAAAAGAGAAGTGGTTCTAATCACCCATCAATTTGAACATTCCCTCTAAATAGTAACTCATTTGACTACCACATGTCCTGATGACTTTGGCTTGTGATTATTTGAATTTAATGGACCCCATAATCCCAAAGGGAGAATTAGAGTAGGCATGGCCTTCTTGGAGGAAGCATACCACTGTGGGGCTTTGAGGTCTGTTTTGCTCAAGCTTCAGTCAGTGTGACAGAAAGACCATTTCCCAGTTGCCTGCAAGATTTAGGACTCTCATCTCCTTCTCCACCACCTTATCTTCCTGCATGTGACCTTGCTGACACCATGATGATAATGGACCAAATCTCTGACTCTGAACTCTAAGTGAGCCTCCCCAAATAAAGATTTTCATTATAAGAGTTGCTGTGGTCATGGTGTCTCTTCATAGCAATAGACACTCTTACTAAGGTGTGCTCCAAGTGAATGGAACTTAAAATGCTGTGATGTCTCACCCAACTATCCCTGAACAATAAGCATATACAACAAACTGAAGTTTCTTTCTATACATACTGGAGTCCTACTTGGCATATTCTTCACATTGAGCAATTAGAATGATAGAGCATTTATTACTTCATGTATTACTTAATTTTGTGTTTCTATAACCAGGATCCCCAGAAAGCAAATAAGGGAGGCATTACTTATATTGTTCATACTTTCTTTTGTTTAGCTATTCCTGGTGAATTGAAACTTTCCCTTCTGGAAGGTGGAGGGAGGCACATAAGCCTTAGAAATCTCTTTCAAAATTACTAATTCTGGGAAATAAAACATCTTTACAAGATTCATGAAGCTCCTCCTGAAAATTATAAAATACATTTCCAAGCCTGTAAAAACAGCAACCCTCTGCTGTGTTGAGGGACATTCTGACTGGCCAAGCTGCCTATGATGCAAAAGTTACAAATTTTTATTTCTCATGGTCATCAATGATTCATAAGTAACCTTTGACCCAGAATCCTGTAAATACCCCTAATAAATTTAATGGTTCCTTCAGTTATGCTTGGGTGAAATCATTTCTCCCATGTCTTCTCTGTGCGCTACATAGGGTAAATAAACATTTACATGTCCCTCTAGGAAGTAGGTCAACACTTTGAGACCATTCAGTCCATGCTCACTGGGCTTCATGAGAAGAACATTGGGGCCATCCAAGTGTCTGGTCAAGGAGCATGTGTCACTTCATGGTAGACAGGAAGTAGACAGAGAGAAGTATAAGAAGAGATCAAAGACAAGGTCTCAAATGATCTCCCATCATCGACCACTTCGTCCATGCAGACGCTGCCTCTTAAAATTTTCACTATCTCCCAAGTAACACCATAGCGTAAGGAGCAAATGAACATTCAAACAAAACACTCACACCACACCTAACCTTGTTCCCTCATCTCTCTATGTGAGGTATAAAGCTGGAGAGATGCTGACTGTCTGTAGTTAAAATCATCATGACTCCACTTAGAAAGCTTTTAGTGACCTGGGGATGGAAAACCTTTAAATTGAAGCATTTTAAACATTATGCACAAGTTGCTATCACCTTTTGAAGACCATAAAATTGTTTTGTTATAATGGATATTTACTATAATGAATCTTCTTATAGAAGTCATTTTCCAATTTTGAAGAAATGGAAATGAAACAAATCCAATGTGCAATCTGTCTGTGTTGCATTAGCAAAGTGATTGCCATGAACACATCACTCAGTCACTTTGTGTCATACTTCTTCAAGGATCTGATTTTCATGATTTTCTTGGATGAGTGCTTTAATTATTAAGAAGGGACTAAGTATATTTGGAGTGTTTAAGGAATTTGGGTTAATGAATATTGACAACCTCATGAGACTCTGTGGTTTGACTGAAGTCATGGGCATTGAAAAAAAGTTAGCCTTGGCCTTGAGTTTTGACCCAGCTTCATGTCCTTTAAGTTATATTTATTAATATATATATATATATATATATATATACATATATATATTAAATAACTGTGATGAATTGCTTAGTTATAGTACACAGTCAATAAATAATACCTGGTGTTGTGGAAGGATATCTACAAATAACTCACATTTTAACTTAAATTTCCCTCTTATTCTCACATTAGCTATAATGTGAAATCTTATAGATAGTAAACAGCTTATGCAAAGAGTCTTGCATTCATTTCTTGCTGTTCTGCAGCTCTCCTTAATGCCTAAGCTAAAAACATCCTTCTGAACACAAAGCAGATCGTGACACTCTCTGATGGACAGTTTCCTATATGTATGCAAAGCCCAACTTCATTTGTCATATGGACACAGACTGTGTGCAAATTTATATACATATAAATATATAAATACACAATGATGAAGCTGTTATACCTTGGATTTCTCATCTCTAAGAGCTGGAATTAGAATCTGTTTCTGTCATTTTTTGTTGAAAATAAAGTCTTCTCTCACACAATATATTCTAGCCATTGTTTTCCCCTCACTCACCTCTTCTCTGTGAAGATCCACTATATAGCAGTATTATTTGCAGTAATTAAGATTTTTAAAGAGACAAAATGCACACAGAAGGTGAATGAATTGTTTACAAGAGGTATGTACATGCACTGCAGTACTGCTGAGCTTTGAAAAAGAAAGAATTTCTGTTATATGAAGCCTTATGACTAAAACTTGATGACACTGGGTGGAATGAAATAAGTCAGTTATATCATAAACAACTGCATGCTTCCATTTATTAATTAACTTAAATGAAAAATTCATAGAAGCAAAGAGTAGAATGTCTTGGGCTATAGAAAGGCAAATCAGTTGTGTAAAATGAAATCATACAGGAGATATCATGTAATTCCCTTTCCCAGCCTAAACTGGTGGAGAGGGATGGTAAAGGGGAAGGGTTGGGGAGGAGAACATGGGGGAATGGGAAGGTCAAGTTGGGAGAGGGATGGAGTGGGGGAGTAAGGAAAGATATGTTGATAGAGAGAGGCACTATGGTCATTAGGGAGAAACTTGGTGATCAGGAAACTCGGGGGAATCCACAAGGATAACCCCAAATAAGACTCCTAGCAGTAGTGGAAAGGGTGCCTGAACTGGCCTTCTCCTGTAATCAGATAGTAAATACCCCACTGTCCTCATAGAGCCTTCATCCAGAAACTGATGGAACAAGATGCAGATACCTACAACCAAGAACCAGGCTGAGCTTTGGGAATCCATATGAAGAGAAGAAGGAGGGAATACATGAACAATGAAGGCCAATATTGTGAAGGGAAATCTACAGAGACAGCTGAACCAATCTCTTGGGAACTCATGGACTCTAGACCAACAGCCGTGGAGCCACCCTGGGACTGAACTAGGCCCTCTGCATGTGGGAGACAGTTGTGTAGGTGGACCTATCTGAGGGGCCCTTGACTGCATGACTAGTATCTGTCCACGGATACATTAGCTAGCTTGATGGAGTCCATTCCTTAGGGTGGGATACCATGCTCAGCCTTAATACAGGGGTGGGGGCTTGTTCCTGCCTCAATTTAATGGGTCAGGCTTTGTTGACCATCCATGAGAGCCCTTACCATGTGGGAGGAGTGGATAGGGGATGGACTCAGGTGGGAAGTAAATGGGTAGAAGGAGGGTTAGCAGTCAGAATTGTGGTTGGAATGAAAATTAAAAAAAAATCCTTATACACCATTGAAAACTAATCATACAAGATGGAAATGCTCTAGAGATGCTTAGCCATCGCCACATCATTCCAATAGCAGATTGGTAGCTGAGGACATGGGACCAGCAATGCAAGCAATGGGTGCTTAGCTATCTATCACCCATAGAAATCTATGAGATGAATTCATGTGCTGTGTAAAATTCAAGATCACATTAAAATCAACATAATTGAAAAATCATTTCTTTGAAAGAAAATTTTGCAGTAATGTCCAGGAATATTTCCAGAACCACACATTCTATGGCAGCTCTGCCCTAGCCTGTTGTCTACATTGTTCCCTGCCTACCATGGCTCCTTTCCATAGCTGCTCTTTACATTTTGAGCTGCTATCAAATCTCATATTTGTCTGGATTGTGTTACTTGTTAATCACTTGTTGTTAAGAGGTAATACTCACACATTCTGATAGCTAACTGCCTCCTCTCTTTGACAATTGACTCAAATGCCACTTTTTTCTGTTCACATGTGTATCTCTTTCCACAGGTGTTTGGGTGTTTGCAGCTCTGTGTGCATATGAGTCAGTCAAAGATCCCATTCTCAGAGCCATCTCCCTTGCTTTCTGAGACAAGATCTTTCACTATGATTCACTAATAAATTTAAATGTCCTGAGGATCTTTGTGTTTTCACCTCCTCATTGGTGGTAGTCACACCACTACTCTCAGCCTTTTATATAAGTGTTCTTAGGAATTGAATTCAGGTCTTAATGTTTGCATAGCAAGCACTTAGCATTTTCTCAATTCTTCTAATGAAAACTTCTTGAATTCCTATAAGAATAATCTGTTATTCAAGTAGAGGAGCACATTATTACACATGTGACAACCAACACCCATCTTCTTTTTCTGGTTTCTTCTCCACCTCTCCTATATTTCTTGGTCAAAAGGAAAAAATGAATTCAGCAGAAAAATATGTGCACTTGACTCACCAAGTAGTGAAAACCTTTCTTAGTTAGAGCAGAGAATAGTATAAGTATGTTCTTGTGTGTGCACGCACATGTGTGCTTATGTTCTTCCGGAAAGAGTTTCAATCACTATGTAGATGCTATTAGCTTACCAGCTTGAAATGCTTTCTTTTTCATGTAGTCTAACCTCTCCACCTAGCAACAATGCTCCTGTCCCAGCCTCTCAATGCTCGGTTTTTAGTTGGGAGCCATCATGCTCAGTCTAGGTAGGTTTCAAAAATAACTTATATGGTTACTTTAGAAAATATTGAACATTGTGTTATTAGAGAAAATTCCCTGGAGTACTCCTGGTCAGGTTTTCCTGCTTGTATGTGCATGTGTATTAGTTTTTCTATTAAGAGTATTTAACTCATTGCCTTTTATGTAATTGCCTTATTAAATTAATGTATAAAATATACAAATCAATGTTGAATATGCACTGTGGTGGTTTGAATAAAAATGTTCCCCAGAGGCACATATTTTTGAGTGTTTGGTCATGAGGTAGTGATACCATTTAAAAGTGTTAGGTGTGACCCTGTTGGAGGAGATATATCACTGGGGGTGGACTTAGATCCCAAGTCAGGCCCAGTATCTCTCTCTTTTAGCTGGTGACTACTGTGGATTAGAACTCTCAGCTCCTTCTCTAGCATAATGTTTGCCTCTTGCCTTCATAACTCCTGTCATGTTGATAATAGACTAAACTTCTGAAGCTGTAGGCAAGACTCAATTAAATGTTTTCCATTATAAGAGTTGTGATCATGGTGTCTATTTACAACAAGAAAACAGTGACTGAGACATACACTTAAAGATAAATGCTTCTCATTGTATTTGTATTCTTATAATATGTGCTCCAACTCAAACAACCAATAGGTGCACACACAGAGACACAGGCATACATATAAATGATTGAAGAAGATGTTTGTAATAGATACTCTTTGGGAAGATGAAAATCAGTGTTCACCTATGGAGTGTCACTGAGTATATCATCCACATTTAAGGGCAGACCCCATGCCTTGAAATATTTGACCAACACAAAGTGGATTCCATTTGTTGTTTTTGCTTTTGTTGTTGTTGTTGTTGTTGTTGTTGTTGTTGTTGGTGGTGGTGGTGGTGGTAGGTGACTGCAGTTGTGGTTGTGGCTGTGGTGATAGAGGTGGTGACATGTGTGTGTGTGTGTGTGTGTGTGTGTGTGTGTGTGTGTGCGCACGCACGTGTGTGTGCTATTTGTTTTGTTTTGGTATTTTTCCTCATGGATCTATGTTTAGTTCCTCGTGCTTCCTGTTTGTTTTCCTTGGTTTTTGAGAGAAACCCATGTATGGACAATGAAGTTGGGTGGAAGGATCTTGGACAGCTTGAGAGAATGGAAATGATGTCATCGAAACATATTCTATGAAAAATCCTCAAATAAAATTAATTAATTAAAAATTAAACTTCTATGGTGGTATCAGGAGATTTTTTACTGTTATAGGTTGGTGGCATCACTTCTGAAAGTGAAGTAGCCGTTCCAAATTTTAAAACAGTTTGCTTATCATAGTATCCAGTTCTGAAACTTGAAATGTTATTAGAACATTATTATCCAGGAAAGGTAGGAGGCACAGCGTGGTCTGATGGAAACTTTGCCAAATAAGCAGGATGCATTCCAACTAAGTGATGAAAGATCATTGCCTTAGGATGGAGAGGAACCTTCCAGCAGGCACAAGTCAGACCACTGGTTAATCACAGCCACTTATGAGATCTGTACCTTGTGACAGATACTATGACCTGGAATTTAGAAATGACATTAATTATTCACATCAATCAGACTCTTACTAAGAACTTCAGGCATCACTTTAGTTCATTCAAAATGTATCAGAAACTAGAGGTTGATTACGGTGTGTGTTTGTGTTCCTTGGGAGCCTCCAGGCCCACAAAATGAGCAAAAAATATTATCCACAAAAAATTGTCTTTGAAGTTCTGCTGCAATTTTTAAACTCTTGTTTAATTATTTGTTTATGTGTTAGCCTGCTGGATGTTCAGACTGAACAAGTACTTTATCAAAAATTAACTTCCATGTCTCAATGGGATACGTACAAAATTTAGGAAATTTTTCTTTGTTTACAACAAGGAGTACACCTAGCATCAGTCTGACAAACAAATAACCAACTTCTAGGACCCTCTGAGCCATACTACCAATTACAGGGGTTATGTGTGATTTTGAGAGAGTGTGTGAGCCATGTTCTGTGTCAGCATGATGAAAACCACTGTTCGCAAAACAGCTGGTGTGGAATCTTTGCAGCCTTAATGGCCAATTTGGTTTGTCATAGAAATCCTGAGTGTCTATCCTGTGTGAGAAGAAAATAAAGCCAGAGATAGCCAATTTGCTAGACAAAAAAAAAAAAAAAAAACAAATCCCCAAAGAAAAACAACCTTTACAACATAATAGAAGGTGGCTACATATAAACTATAAAACTAAAATAAGTCTTTAGCATTTTAAAATGTTAATAAATACAAGTAGTGGTAGAACAATTTTTGTAGCTCCACAGCTGTAAACCTGACCTCAGGGCCAATCTCACATCCTCACCTTGCTGCCAAGTTATCAGTCAGCTCAGAGGGACTTGTATTCCTCTATGGTCTCCACTTGGAGCATCAAAAGAGACTACATGGACTCCAAAAATACCCCCCAGTACATGTTTACTTCATCCCAGGCTTTCACTTGTAGACATAGCCTATGGAAATGTGCACACAGTACTGTCTACACTACCTGGTAGAGCTGAAGCCACAGAGATATAGAGTAAACTTAAAAGTCATTTTCATCACATTTAGTACATTTTAAGAGGACTGGAAGATGGCACAGTCCTCGTGGTGAAAAGATGAGAGCCTGGCTTTATACCCCCAGAACCCACAAATGAACCTTGTATATGGTCAGGACAATGGCATCATTACCATGACTGTGGGATGGGGCTGGGGTGACAGAAGAATTCCAGGAGTTATTGCCTGGCTTCTCTAGCTGAATTGGGCAGTTCCTGGTTTAGGAAGAGACTCTTTTAAAATGAAGGAGGGATTATCAATAAAGGTATCTTAAATAAACCTCTAGCCTCCACACAGGAGCCTATGCACACACACACACATATGTGTGCGCACACACACACACACTTACACACACAATTACATACACACCACAGAGTATAATAAAATTAAAGTATAAAACTAATAATCATTAAAATATGTAAGGTATATGGATAATATGGAAGGAAATATAAATCCCTAGAGGTTGTATGGATATTTCTCTTAATATGATTACTTAGCAAGAATAATCAATAAGACTATCTAAATAACCACTGGCCCAAAACTCCTAAAGAGATTTCTAAAGCAAAATTATGCTGGCTAATTTGGACAATATCAAGTTTCATATTATCTAATATATACAAAATACAGTGATTTCAACAAGGAATGATTATGCACTACTATTTCCCACAGTTCTATTATGCATTTTTATGGGGATGGAGAAAAAACCATTAAAAAGAAGAAGGAATGAAGAAATCAGCATGCTATCTAGAATTTTAAAATAAACATAGTAGAAATTGGAGCAAAGAGCGGTATTTTGATCCAGGTGTTTAAATTTTCATTGCATGATTAGAATGATTTGGATGTAAAGTTGAGTGCAGAATGAGGATAAAAAAAAAAAAGATGATATGAAAAGCTGTGACATACTCTCAATGCAGCTATTGAAAGCCAAAAGACATTGATTTGTCTTTGCCTCCAGTGCAGGGTATGTAATCACAGTCTCCCAAAGAGGATGGCCAGCCTCAGCAACTCAGCAGCTAAGAGCATTGGCTGCTCTTCCAGAGGACCCAGGTTCAATTCTCAACAGCCACATGCCTGCTAACAACTATCTGCAAATCTTGTTTTAGGGGATCTGAAACTATCACATAAATGCAGGCCAAACACCAATGCATGTAAAAAGGACTCAATCCGTAAAAAGAAAAAACAAAGGGAGGAACGAAGGACAGAAGGAATGAAAAACCACCCCATTCAAAGCAAGAATAAGACCTAAGAAACTCTTATGGAGTGAAATTGAGAAAAATATGGATTGGGCTACTTACTACGTATTTCAAAGAGGAAGGTGGCATGAAGATAGGAAAATGGGAGGCAGAGAGGAGAGGAGAGGAGACCCAGAGTTGCAGAGGTGAACAAGTGAAGCCAGGAGACCGTGAGGAGGAAGAACACAGGAAATGATAAGAACACCTAGTGCAGATGTTGTGTTCTCTCTCTACCCTGGTGCAGATGTTGTGTTCACACTCTACCCTGATGCAGGTATTGGGTTCTATCCTACCCTCCTGCTTGTGATGTCTGTGTTTCTTGTCACTGGTCTTATGTCCTGTCTAAGTGGTCTGTTATTTCTTCAGGATAGTCACTGCAGTAATTTCCATTCACTTTTCTCTCCCTTCAACAGCCCTTTGGCACTATGCCAATCTTAATTGGATGTTATCAGCTTTTAATTTCTGTGCTGCTCCTTTGTCAGGGCCAGCATAAGTGTTTAAGAGTGCTTATTTTAAGAACTCCTTGAATCCTTGCTTTTGTATACTAAAGTCTACCATAATCAGGGATAAATTTTGAGAGCAGTTCTTGCAGTGTGAACAGTTGTGCCCAAGGTGATATCTGGTCCTCTACAACCAGAGATTTTATGACTTCCAAAGGACTAATCCTTTCATTTGTTCAAATGTTTCACCAGTGGTTTCAGGTTTAAACCTTCTGCACTGAGCTGCTTGCCTCAGCTCTCAGAATTGTCGGTGCCTTTCTCTGTTTTAGGAGCCTTTCACATCACTCACTTTTCTTTTAACATTTAGAAGTGCTAAGTCTACCTAAAACAAGTGCAGGTATACTTGCTGAAAATTTTTTAAAGAATGATAATAAACCCTAGAGTTCTGTCTATGTAGATCCTGTGCTTCTTTGATACAATTCCCACAATGTTAAACTTTGACTATTCACCAGTGCCCTAAATGTGTCATTACTTCTGCATTTTGTAGGAACACATCACTTCAGAAACATAAAATAAAGATCTATAATAAATAATGTACTCTATACAATGTGTTTAAGACAATTCCAACATTCTCAGTGACTGAAATATTCACCATGTGTGACAATCTGGTATCCTTCCCTCCAGATCCACAGGAAGTTGAATACATCACACACATCTACAACCCTGAAGATCCCAAGTCAAGATGTGAGATGGAGACAGAATTTCCAGCATTTCAAAGGCCAGTTTTCCATGTGCATGCAGCAGCCAATAAATAAGTTGTCCTCAAACCAGGAGGAAGGTGAGAGCTGACACTTGTGGTTGTCTTAAGTCCTTCATAGGCACATGCTTGCATTTACATGCACAGGAACATATATACATATATGTACACACGTGTTAAAATCACAAGAAAGAAAAATCCCACTAGAACAGTCACCACTTAGGAAAGCCACTTACATTGGCAAAGATTTCTGTGCATCTATCATAGCAGTATTATGGGAAAATATACATGCTTTCTCCATAAAATAAAACTTAGACAACCATTATAAGCAATCATAATCTTGTTTAACAAAACTTTTTCTTTTGTGTTTTAGATTTTCTTGACTGAATCATTAAATTGTGCCCCCTTTTCCTGAATGGTTATTCTAAAAATCTGTCATTAATAACATTTAATTATGTTTCAAATATTTGCCTCACACACATAAAGTTTGGCTACAATCAGACACTTTATGAAGTGTTTAACATAGAAGGTGGTCAAAGTAAACCTAGTCATCAAATAGAATTATAATAAAAGTATTAATTAAGGAAAACAGAATGAAAAAGAATTTTAAGAGCTTCGAATAAGGATGGGAAGGAGACAAGAAATTCAGATGACACTAATTACACTCATAGATTCCAATTAACTGGTTCAGGCATACCTGATATCAATAGAGTGAAAATGAGAGAAAGACTCCTATCTCATGTCAATCTCCCCAAATGCTCCTCTATTAGTAAAAAAATAATAATAAAGACTTTATGCTTACATTTTCTTCCTGTTGTTTTATAAATTTGCCTGATACCCAATATTTGTAGTTACATCAATGATCAGATAGAGAAGTTAATTGCATGATGCATAGCAATAATTCTTTAAGTATTGTCTCAGTTCCCTGGTTATGTAGATGTGTCTTGAGCCCTGAAAGATGACACAATTTTTGGATGAAGTATTTCTGGTATCATTAGCAAATTCTTTTCTGTATTAATTTGTGTCTTTAGCACTGGAGAGGAAGGACACTGAAGATGATGAAGTCATGGCAATATTCTTTGGCACCATACAATGTCCCAGAGTTCCCAGAATTCTGCCATGCTCTCTCAATCAACAAAAAAGCTATTTTTTTTTTGTTGCCAGGTGTCATCAGTGTACCCACTGAATTTGTCATTTGTATGTTAGGCTCTAAATATAGTAGAGGAATAACTTGCAGTCTTCACTATGAATAGCTGAGTAAATCTTCAGTCACCAAGTATCAACAGTAATAAGCAAAGAGAGCCCTGATATTGGAGTCCTAAGGACAGAAGTGGGAGGCATCTCTGACTCTTTAGCCTGCTCATGGGATCTACTTCCTCCTGCTGGGTTGTCTCATACAGCCTTGCTCTTTGGGTGCAGAGCTGATCTTCTTGCATCTTGTTATTCTGAGTTCTGTTAATACCACTGGAAACCTGCTCTTTTCTGAAGGGAAGCAATGGAGGTACAGTGGTACTGGGGGAGAAGGGATGTGGGTGGCAGAGAGAGAAGGAGCGGTGGCAGTGATTGGAATATATTGTGTGAGAGGAGAATAAACAAATATACAAAATAATAAAAAATAATATGTGCATAAAGACTAAATTCAGGCATCCTGGTGCCTTCTTACTGAAATAATTGTTTTGTTGTTTTATTGTTAGGCCATGCCAAAACAACAGCTTTTATAATGAGGCATTTTTGTCAAGTCTTCTTTAGTAGGTGCTTTAGATTCCTAAAAGAATGAATTCCCCAAGATTTGAAGCTTCAAAAAAACACCCACTTATTTTATTACCATTTTCGAGGCCAAAATCTGAAAACAGTGTTGGCAGGACCACACTTCCCACAGAGGCTCAAGAGTAATTGTCCCCACCTCTTTTAGCTTCCAATGGCTCCAAGATTTCCTTGGCTGTAACCACCTTAATCTTACCTCCTTCTCCATTGTGAAAATTACCTTTGCCTTTTCTTTTGTTTTCTTTTTCAAGTGTACATTTGAATCCATTGGGGAACTATTTGGATACTCAAGCCTAACATTTGGGATCATCTATTTAGCCATATGACATCGTAATCAGAGGTTCTAATGATTAGGATTTAGACATACCCTTTTTGATCATTGGCTTTCACTTAGCCCACAACACAAAGGATATCAAATCCTGTGGTGAACAAAGCTCAATTGAAAGTGGTAGGGATTGGAAGAGAACGAATCATACCAAGAAGATTAAAGAATGACATATTTACTGTGCATTTGGATCTCTTCAAGTAAATGCTTAAATGTAAGGAATTTTAATATGTTTAGACACTTCCACCTATGATGCCATTTCTGTGCCATCTAATGCTATATTTAGAATATAAACTAACGACAACTATTTTCCAAGAATGTTGACATATCCCAGAAATTGCTTTACCCTTGAACTTATAAAATTCACTCTTCCAAAGCAAGAAAAAAAATGCAAGGAGGAAGGACGAACAGGCTGCTCTCATAAAAAGGATAGCTGAAGCCGTATGTATGTTTCCTTTTTGTAGGAGATTCACCAGCTACCATCCTGCCCTAGGGAAAAATGCTGCCATTTCCTGAGCAAAGTGTTGTTTTTATATAGGGAAATGGCAGTTTTCTTCAAGAGTAAAACTAAATTAACTTCTTCGGGAAAAATGCAGTAAAAATGTCAAGCATATAAAATATAACGTGTATTGAACATCTGCACATGCTTTAGACTGACCTGACTGAGAAAGAAATTGTGCTGTGGGTATTTCTGACTCAGACAAGGACTGGGTGGCAGAAGGACAGGTTTGAGAGTAGAGCCAGTTAGGAAGAACAGGGAAGCAGAAGCAGAAGACGGTGAATCTGCATAGAGTCCAGGTCAAGAAATAAAGTGTGGTACAGAAGTTTTGGCAAAAAGCCTCTTGAGTGAGAGGGCCAGGAAATCTGTTGTAAGATTGTCTCCTAGAAATGATTGGGAAGCTACACAAATGGTACTGCCACTGCAACATTACTGCTGCCTCAACCAAACACGAACAATGACAACGGCATGACCATGTTAAAACAGAAAGAAGAAAACTTCACTCAGCCCTACTACTAGTAGGAGAACTACAGGTGATGAAGGAATGGTGAGAGAGGAGAGGCTTATAAAAAGTGGCAAGTCCACTAATTAGTTATCCAATACCAAATGGTCAGCTCTGAAATAATATACATGTAAGCAATACTAAGTGGATTCAGCAGGTTGTATCTATATATTTGTACACACGCACACACACACACACACACACACACACACACACACACACACACACACACACACATATATTATATATATATATATATATATATATATATATAAATACCCAGAACTCAGGAGGCAGAGGCAGAAGGATCTCTGTGAGTTCAAGGCCAGCCTGGTCCCAGAGCTAGTGCTAGGGTAGGCTCCAAAGCTACACAGAGAAACCCTGTCTTGAAAAAATAACAATAATTGTATAATAATGTAATTAAAATATATTATAATACAATAATTATAATAAAATAATAATACATAATAACAAGACAAAGAGGTTATGAAGTTGAGAGAAAGAGAAAGCAAGGTGAGGAGAATTACTACAGAATAGAGGAGGAAAAAGAAGGAGAAAATGATGTTATTATATTTTCATTTAAAAATAAAGTTTAAAAAGGTAAAATTGAATTTAAAAAAGAAAACGAGTCAAGCACACACATAATATCCACCAGAATCTGTATCTTGGCATCAACATATTGAAAATCTTTTTTCATGATGTCACATGTACTTTACTTTTAGCGATATCTTGATTATTCAACCATTAATACTCTTCTTTAAAATGTAAAACAATAATTTATAAAGCCTTAAATTCAGGTTTCATACTTCACTGTATTTTTAATGGCAAGTGAAAAAAATGATTGTCCATTCATGGTTTTTCATTGAATAAGTATCAAAGTTTCGGAAAGAGAAAAGTGAAATATTTCATGAATGCGCCAAGCCAGGCTCATCAAGCTTCATGGCTGCGAAGAGATTATGTTCAGACATGTGAAGGAAACACCAGCACATTAGTGCGGGAATGGGTTTGGGGTCAGTTGTAAACAGTGTACAGGAGAGTTGAATATAATATGTAAAGCAACTTAGAGCATCTGCAGCAGGCTATAAAGCATTCATAAATGGTGTCAAATATATATGCAAATTGAAGACCATAAATGATACGATCATTCAAAGAAGGCAGAGAAATTTTGTATGAGAAAATTAAGCTGAAACATTAGGTGTTGCTTTTTGGGACTACAAGGGTACAAATTTATTTTCATCATATATCTACCTTATGAATTATTTATTATTCTAATAAAATAACATCATTTTACAATTAAAAAATCAGAGACAATTTCATAGAATTAAGACGTTGCTCTTTAGATTGCATTTGGTTTTCATGAGCATTCTGATTTTGATTTGAATATTAGCTAGCCAACGAGGCACTGACAAATACTGAAATATATTTAGTTCTTCACCTAATGTGAGTTGCTTCAACTTTGCCTTCTGTCTTCCATGTGTATACATGAATTGGAACTTTTAATTTAAGGATTAAGAGATACGGTGAAGTAAGAAACTTTTTGAAAAACTATTTTAATTTATGTCTGTTGGACACCACACACACACACACACACACACACACACACACACACACACACACACACACAAAATTAAAGATCATCAAGAAGTCTTCATACTGTCCTTTGTTTACTAATAATGTAAGATTCAGACAATTTCTTTATGTTACCAAATTACTAAATTACCAAATTACTAACCCTATAATTTTATATATCAGTGTGCGCATGAAACCAAGTCTTTGTTTCTTATAACAGATTTGATCTGAATCTCTCCTCTTTATATATTCTGTATTCTAATCTATGATGAATAACACTTTGTTGTATGTTTCTTTATATGCTGAGAATAAAACAATTTTAAAACCATAATGACTGCATTAAGGTCATTGGTAGACCTCCTGAATAGCCTGCAAGAGCCCAAGGATTTGATCCTAAGTACTTCAACCCATCATCAAGAACAGTGACTTAGCAATTTAAGAAATAATTTTCTAATAACAATTGTTAGAATGTAAAAACTAGTTTATAGTAATTAGTTATGAATAAATAAATAGATAGAAATATAACTATCTCTTTTGTAGTTTGTAAATCAGGATATTTTAATGGTGTTAAAATTACAACAATAGATGACCATAGAACCTGGTCTCCACAGTCCTTGTTACCTGGGAGTCCTGACCTCACCTTACCAATACAAGCTGTTGGCCATTCTGGTAACATAAGGGTATACTGAATTAGAAGGTAAGGATTAAAACTGATTATAAAATCTAGTTACAGTCCATAACAGTACTATATTTTCTTTTTTTACCATTTAAAATGTATGCACATAAGGGATCCTTTCGTGAAATAAGAAGGTATTTGTATAAATAATACAAATACATGTTCTTTACAATAGTCTGTTTATTTACAGATTAATTTGCTTCATTATGACTTTTCCATTTATGATTTTTTTCATAGACTGCATTTATCCCCCCCATGACCCATTCTTATTCCACTTACTCAAGCACCTGTTTTCATTTCCTGTCTGCAAGAGTTCCCTTGTTACTTCAATGTCCTTTTATTTCTCTCTACATCCCATATGTGAGTGTAATAATGTAATACTTGGTTTTGTGATTCCAGCCATTCACTTTAACAAAATAACCCTTAGATTTAAATACTTTTCCTGCAAATAACATTTTTTGTTAAGGCTGAATAATACTCCTTTACATATATGTTCATTTATGAAAGCTAACCTGGTTTGGTGTCACAACTAGGATAAAGTGACTAGTATAGTAGTATATGTATGTTTGTCTCCATAGCAAACTGGCTGATTGCTCATTGCAATATGTCCAGAAGTGATGTAGCTGTGACAGAGTATAGTTTCTAAGATGCTATATAGAATAAGTATATAATCCTTTAAATGCAAATGCAGGTGACCTTCATTGTCAATCTGACCATATAGAATTACCTTGTTGCGTTGTTTGTTTGTTTTGTTTTAAGTTGCATAGTTAGTTTTCAGGCACTTTGATTTTATATAAAAAATTAACAGTGAATGAGAAACTCAATTTAGACAAAAGCAAAGTGAAACTTTTAAGAAAGAAATAAATGTTTCAATTAAGAATACCTTTCAGTTCAATTCCAGTTCTTGAAATTTCATAGATAATTAAAGGAATAGCAGTTTTATGTTCTTATGGAAATAACAGTTAAAACTTCCCAGGGAGTGAGGCAAGAAATGGCATAGTCGCCTTTGTAGCTGGAATCAAGAGGACAGTTAGCTGTCACTAATGCTCCTCCACTATAGGAGTGTAATTGAAGCATAGAAGACAGAGATATTTGAAAACATCTCTTAAAATCATCTATAGTTCCTCCTAGGCTTTTCTAAATTGAAAACAAGATAGTAGCCACTTCATATTTGTAGCTGAGTATTAAGGTCTTGTCTCTTGGAAAATGAGATAGCAGTTTGATGCTTGTAAATCAGGATACATCTGTTCTGGGAAAAAAGTTATGGTGTCATGGTGAAGGAGCTCAAGAGTGCAGAGTATTCCATTTAAATTTGAGAACTAAGGCTAGAGAGAGAGAGAAGAGCTTAGCTGATAAAGTGTTCATCTTATAGGCAAGAGGATGTGAATTTGATCCAGAAAAAAAAAGACCTTACAAATAAGCCTGAATGTGCTGGTGTGCTTGTGATCCCAGAGCTGGGGAGGTGGAAATAGATTGTAGTGTGCACTAGTTAGCCTTCCTGACTAAATTAGTGAGAGACCCCGATTCAAAATGCAAATTAATAGGTGGACAATACCTAAGGAATGGTACAACAAAGGTTGTCCTCTGGCTACCACAGACATACACACACACACAAACAACCACACCGAGGATCATCCCACACACAGGAGCTTTCATACACATAAACAGGCATACACAAGTATGCATGCATGCACACATACACACAGAAGTGAGGAAAAGGAAAAGATAGGAAGAGACGGAACGGTAACGATAGAAATAAAAGGTCTGTCATGAGTGTGTGTGTGTGTGTGTGTGTGTGTGTGTGTGTGTGTGTGTGTGTGTGTGTGTGTGATATGACCATCTCTTATAAAATAGGAAATTACCATTTCCACCTAGAATGTTCTTCTCTTAGTAATAAAATGCCTTCAAGGATATGCCAGATGTTCATCTAACTGCAACTTTCAGCAAGACCTTGTCTGACAAGTCTCTTTGACCTGAATCCCTCGCCTTTATATCCTGGACTGAATTCCATCTGACACACCACCTAGATTTGATTGACTATTTGTTATTTATCATGGGGAGCTCCTTGCTTAGGAGGGACATCCTCTGTCTCTTGAGATGCACACTGGTGAACTTAGGCGGCATCAGCTACTGGCTACAGGCCACTAAAACAAAGTGGGAGCTAGTAGTGGCTGTTGTAGCAGCTTGGGTACTGGGGCTTGAGCTTGTTCATTCTTTGGAGCAGATTAGTTACTGAGACAGGACAGCCACCTGTGGAGACTCTGAAAGTCTGCAGTTATGACACTTGGACCACTGCTACAACTGTAGGTACAGATACACTCCAGTCTACGTTTCTCAGGGATGTAGACTCCTCCACGTTAAATTCCAGATTGAAGTTGAGAATGGCATTTTTCTCATCCTAAACATGCCTTTCTGATGCTTCTTGATGACAGGACAACCCACTGTTTTCCCAGTTAATGGCCCTCAGCCACACTTCTCAAAACTGTCACACCATGCTGTCTTGATTATTCACTGAAGCAGAATGGCACACAGGCCAGTTTATGCAGGCATCTGTTGTCTGATTTTCAAGGTTTTTTTTTTTCTATGCTTGCAAGCTATCCATGTTTTCAAAGTTTACAGTTAATCCAATTTAATTTTTATCTATAATTTTAAATTAGCTGGAATGCGACAAACACTGCTTAAGCTAACTTAGCTGAGAACATAATTTTTGAAGAGAGTATAAAATTCCCTTCAAAACCACAATTGCATGAATTTGAGCAGTTGTGTGTGATTTGCCATAATAACTATTAACACTGGAAAACCATATTATTATACTTTCTCTACACCATCCTATAATGCATAAATTTTATACCACTTAATAACTTTGGAGAAATAAATAAAAAAATCTGAGTCATCTGATGTGTCCTTATTTCATATTTCAAACAAGCAGAGTCAGAGCAAAACAAAGTCACGCTGTTTACACAGCCATGTAAAGTCAGTTGGACTTTGCCAGGATATTATCTCAGTTACGTAAATGGTAGTCATGTATCAGCCTAGGGAAGAGATTTAAAATGTCTTGTTTTGTTGGTTTGGTTTGGTTAAAGCAGTGCATAAAATGTTCAAATTTCTCTTCCCTTCCCATCTCTAGATCTCTTGTGTTGTTTTTTACACACACACATACACAAAAATCAAAGCTTGCCTTCTTTTCAAAAATTGACTATTTATAAATCAGACCTTGAATCCATCTTTGCAAGGTTTAGAAATACTTTCCTCATTCCTCAGATACTGGGACCTTTACTGAATCTGATCCATGGTACTTAAAGATTTGGGTCTGAGCCCCAAAACTAAGCAGAACCTGAGAGATTTTGCATCTAGATTTCAAAGCATTTCTATTTTCAAGTTTGCAAGAGACAGTGTCTTAATTGAGCAAAACTCTTTGTAGACATCAAACAAAACAATAAATGAGCTAACAATTGCCTCTTGCTTCCCAGCTTAGAAAGATTCACATTTTTTCCCAATAAAATTAGACAACAAAATCTGCTTTTCACCCATTGCCTCAAGGGGTTTCATATTTTAGCACACACAAACTAGACTGGGGATATGAAATAAATCTAAAATTTATGTATGTTGGAGGGAGATACTGAAGGAGAAGGTGGGGAGGGGCTCAGGAAAGGTGAGGTTATGTTTGATGTCACCCATGAAGTTCAGAGAACAGTGAGCACAGTATGCTGTGACAGTTTACAGTTAACATACTTCATTTTATTAGACACTCAGATTTAATTGCTTTGTTTAGGGAAGTCTATTTGAGCCATACAATGGAGTCTTCAAAACTGTCCATTTGTAATTGACATTGTTTAAAATCTCTTCTCATAAATATACAGTGAGATGAGTGTCCATCAATACATATTTGACTAGTTAGCAGCACTCAGTAGAAGTCACCTGGGCCACAGTGATTTTTATATCCACTTGAAAAATATTTGCTAAAATAAATTATGCTAAGTTAAAAACAGGGTCACTTAATGTCCCAGAGTCCAATAAAACTGTGAATTTTAAGGTTATCTTCCTATAAGACAGGAATAGTGTATTTCTTTATTGAGCAACAAAACACAAATAAAGTACTAACCCTTATAAACCTCATAAATAAAGCAATAGAGGGTAGACAGCATGCTAAGAAAGAAGCACTCTTTAGAGAAACAAACAGCCCTGGAATAGCCTGTAAGTTCTAACATCATATACAATATAGACGCAGTCTCTCCCTCCATCTCCCTCCCTCTCTCTCTCTCTCTCTCT